>NW_015169836.1:172369-226149 GCF_001447785.1 Gekko japonicus | reverse complement strand
ACCGCAGCTCCTATATATGTAACGTATAGTTACATGAACGTAAAATAGGAGTAATGGAATGAGTTTGGAATCTGGTCTAAGAAGAGGCTTATGTGCTTGCATGTAATGGGATAGCCCGAGGTTATGGAGCCTGTCCCATCATCAGCATTTCAAGACATTGGGTGAAAATTACAAACTCTCATTGCCCTTTCACAGGTCCCAGCTTTAGGAAAGATTGTCAGGGTGGGAAGTAATAGCTGTAAACCCTCCCTCCCCGACAGGATAGGGAAGAGAGTCACATTTTTCCGCTTTTTCAGTATGAACAGGGACCTTTTAAGCTGCTAGATGAGTAAGAAAATTAATAGCATTTCAAGGCTGTGTAACAATTAATGTCCTTTTGCTATTCTGCTAGTGGCTCGCTGGATCAAGCTCAACCATGAAATGAGTCCGGTGCTAGAAAGCAGCCTTTTGACTTTCATGTGTAATTTTTATTTTTCCATGAGATGATGGGGAGTTGTTTCCAACCCATTAATCTGCAGATTGAGGTTCTCTGATCTCTCATGTTCCCCCATCTCCGTGGAAACCAAAATGACTTGATTTTCTTTTTATTGTTGCTCTTCTTGCAGAGGAATAAAGCTTTTTTAGTCCCTCACTTCCTTCAGGCAGTCACTGTGTCTGCCTTTGTTCTTTCCCCCCTCGAGTTCCATGTCAGTCAAGAGGCTTTTAGTCTGTTCCTGGAAAGGCATGGCTGATCTGTCACACACATTGGCACAAACAAATGTTTTGAGCCATTTACTCACCTGCGGGTACAGCGGAAGCGCAATCTTAGGAACTGCAAGACTCAGATAAACTTTGATTGCCTTCCTGGAAGCTCCTCATCCCTGTCCTGATGATTTATATTTCCTGGAACATTAAGAGCACACGGGATTCTTGGCCTGCCTTGGTGCTGATCAGCAAAAGGAGGCACTAGTTTGAAGTGGGATTAGAACCTGGAGATACTGACATAAGAGCTATACTTCAAGATTAACAGTAGTCACGGGAGACACAGCATTGCACAGGGAGCAGTAGATTACTTATATTGAAGATGTCAGAACCAAGTGAATGTGTTGCCTTAGATCTATTAACAACTCATAAGCTCAGCTCTTGTTTCATTTCATAAAACATTCTCAGGACTCCCCCCCCTCCCCCTCAAATTACGATTGCAGGAAAGTTTTTAAAACTCCATACCTTGTTTGTTTGTTTGTATATTTGCATGTATGTGTGAAATAAATATGAATATCTCTTTTTCTTGGAAGTTTTACTAATGTTAAGATCTTTTATAAGTTATGTCGTCCCCCCTGCGCACCTAAACAAACTGTTTTAGTTCACAGTGTTTTCTGGTTGCCTTTATTTGCTCTAACAGGTCTGAATAGGCAAGATTTCTGTATTGAACACTGTTTTTCTCTTTTCACCTCTTTCTCTTTCACACAGTACACAGCAGCAAATGCTGGTTAGCATCGCTCCATGGGAAGATGCAGTCAGTTCCAGAGCCTGTACAATACTTGTGTTTGTCATATTCACGCACTACATTTTAAAGGGTATTGTGACAGCCATACCTAGGACTAAGGAGTTTAAAAAAATCATAGAAATAATGTTGACTATTCACTTGTTTGACAAGACCAAAGAGTTGTCAATCCAAAAACTTATATTTGCCCTGAGTGTCAAATTTTATACTGGGGAATGATGCAAACATGCTCTCTTTCACCAGATTGCCTCCCAAATTCAAGGGTGCCCCTTTCACCCAGGCGTCCTGTCCTTTCGTAGGGTTGTGGTTGCTGATCCAGAGAGCAACACTGATAGTTGTGCACACCTGATGTCCGCACGTGCTCACGCCCTTCCCCATTCCCTTTAGAGGCAAGAGGCAGTGGCCGCTCCCTTTGTGCTCCCCAGTTGCATGCATGCGTGCGAAGCTGCCTCTGGCACTTAGGTGAAGGGGGAAGCCCGTGCAGTAGACGTCTTTTGATCAAACCTGTTTTACCCCTTTGCTATAAATAATAAAAAAATCTGGTTAACTTGGGGAAAGCTGGGGGAGCCACATTTTGATTAAAGTGACAGCACGTTTGGAAGGACAACTCCCAAGGTTTTGGCAGCACCTTTGGATCTCGTTTTATCACAGGCCAGGACTGGGAAACACATCACCTCCCAGACCTGCCCTGTCCCAGCCTTTCTTGGGAAGGTAAAACACCCCAGGGTAGTCCTCACTTGAAAAGGTATCCATGTAAAAGTGGCAGTTGTGAATCCACTGGAGTGCTGGACCTTCTATAGGATTTGTCCTTCCAGCCTGTACTCTCTTCCAGGGCAGTCCTATGGACATTTACTCTAAAGTCCCAGTCAGCTGGAATTATTTCCCAGTAAACATGCGTAGGATTTTAGTCTTTAAAACCAAGCTTTTCGTGCATGAAATAGGTTTGCCATTTTGGAAAGCCCTGGTGTAGAGCCTAACCAGCACACATGATGTGTAATGATTAAGACTGTTGGACTGAGGTCTTGGAGATCCTTCCTTAAACCCCCACTCCTGCCATGGGAGCTCACTGGGTGACCATGGTGGACCAGTCAGTCTTTATCCGCCTAGCCTACTTTGCGGAGGGGGTCATTGTGAAGATAAAATGGAGGCAAGGGGGACGGTGCCGTAAGCTGCTTTGGGGTCCCTGGTGGGGAGAAAAGCAGGGCATAAGCGCTCATACCACAAATGCATAGAAATCCTGCTAGGGCATGTTTTTGGGGTATGGCTTATTTTCGGGGAAACAGGGTAGGTGAAGGGGGAAGCCCATGCAGTGGACGTCTTTTGATCAAACCTGTTTTACCCCTTTGCTATAAATAATAAAAAAATCTGGTTAACTTGGGGAAAGCTGGGGAGCCACGTTTTGATTAAAGTGACAGCACGTTTGGAAGGACAACTCCCAAGGTTTTGGCAGCACCTTTGGATCTCGTTTTATCACAGGCCAGGACTGGGAAACACATCACCTCCCAGACCTGCCCTGTCCCAGCCTTTCTTGGGAAGGTAAAACACCCCAGGGTAGTCCTCACTTGAAAAGGTATCCATGTAAAAGTGGCAGTTGTGAATCCACTGGAGTGCTGGACCTTCTACAGGATTTGTCCTTCCAGTCTGTACTCTCTTCCAGGGCAGTCCTATGGACATTTACTCTAAAGTCCCAGTCAGCTGGAATTATTTCCCAGTAAACATGCATAGGATTTTAGTCTTTAAAACCAAGCTTTTCGTGCATGAAATAGGTTTGCCATTTTGGAAAGCCCTGGTGTAGCCTAACCAGCACACATGATGTAATGATTAAGACTGTTGGGCTGAGGTCTTGGAGATCCTTCCTTAAACCGAGCCTAACCAGCACACATGATGTGTAATGATTAAGACTGTTGGACTGAGGTCTTGGAGATCCTTCCTTAAACCCCCACTCCTGCCATGGGAGCTCACTGGGTGACCATGGTGGACCAGTCAGTCTTTATCCGCCTAGCCTACTTTGCGGAGGGGGTCATTGTGAAGATAAAATGGAGGCAAGGGGGACGGTGCCGTAAGCTGCTTTGGGGTCCCTGGTGGGGAGAAAAGCAGGGCATAAGCAGGGCTATTTTTGGGCAGGAACGCACAGGAACGGAGTTCCGGCTGGCTCCTGAGTTGGCCACGCATGTTAGGGTGTGGCCTAACATGCAAAGGCGTTCCTGCTACAAAAAAAGCTCTGGGTTTTTACAACAAACAAGGTAAACAGAATAAGAAGCGAAAGGTGGGTGTGGCTGGATGACCACACTTCTGGTAACATGGGGGTGCGGCCTAATATGCTAATGAGCTGTGCTGTCAGGGGTGCGGCCTAATATGCTAATGAGTTTCTGCTCTTGGGTGTGGCGTATTATGCTAATGAGTTCCTGCTGGACTTTTTCTACAAAGAAAGCCCTGGGCATAAGTATTCAGACAGAGATGACAACATGCTTTCAAAGGGAGGGTTATGTGTGCCCCAGTTGGAGACGGAATGACTGTGGTAGCAGTCGCAGCAGTCTATAAAGCATCATCAGGTGTCCGTTGTGATAGCCGAAAAGCCCTGTGATGGCATGCTGTGCCCATCAGAACTCCAGGCTTATCTGTATGCGTGCCCCACATGATCCACGGCTTCTCGACAAGGGGAGAGAGCACACCTGTATGGGCAGCATGCCAAGGCACCCCAACATTTTGGAGAGACAAAGAGTGGGAAGCCAGTTCTTTGCTATAAAGAGTGGATATTCTTTGGAGGGGGCATAAACGTAAGAAAGGGGGAGGGGTACCTTATTGCTTACCGCCTGAATTGTGCAGAACGGCGTGATCATGGTTGCCGTGGTAACAGAAGTATGTTCATTATTTTTTCAGAGCTTTCTTTCCCTCCCCTCCCCCCTTCCCCAGTGTGTTCTTAGATGCTGGTCACTGACTTCAGGGAAAGCTGGAGGCAGGGGTGGGGGGGCGGGGGTAGTGTGTCTCTGAGTCACCAGCCTAGAAACCCATCATCCTTTCTTAGAAGGTCAGGCCATTGTTGGCTTCCCTCCTTTCTTTGTGTAAGAACCACTGAACACGCTGCAGCTGTTTTGATGGCCTTCATTGATTTTTGTAGTCAAGGAAATTTCTGGCTGTTCTCCAAAGTCTGATTTGCATCTGCACAGTTATGTAGATTAAGCTAGCTGCTGACCCCTGCAGGACAGAATTTTCAATAGCTGCACCAAACACTTCCATATAGGCAGAGTTATCTGTGGCTCAGGTCCTGAGTACATATATGTAGGTAATTTTGATTAAAATCCGTGCGACTTCTTCCATATAATGTGTTTGGGCTCAATGTGTTAAGAGTCCTTTTCTGTGAATAAAGCTATTCACACCTTTCTGCTTTCATAAGGGCTATCAAGTTGACTAACAAATTAAAAACATACATAATAAAATTGCATATTTAAAACCATTTAAAACTAACAAAAACACATCATCAGAACCAGGGCTTTTTTTGTAGAAAAAGCCCAGCAGGAACTCATTAGCATACTAGGCCACAGGCCACACCCAACAGCAAAAACTCATTACCATATTAGGCTACACCCCCATGCCTTCCCTTGGCTTGCCTGGGCACCCTGCGGCTGTGGAGAGACCGGGCAAGCCAGCACTTGGACAGACATGGGGAGGCATTTAAATGCCTCCCCGATCCTTCCAGGGGCCCCCCTTGCCTCCCCGCCTCGAAGTCAACAGTGGGAGGATCGCTCTCCAGGCCTTTCCTCTGTAGCCAGGCACGCAGAGGTTTTGGCTGTGGTGGGCGTGGCCAACTCTGAAGCCAGCCGGAACTCCGTTCCTGTGCGTTCCTGCTCAAAAATAGCCCTGATCAGAACTATGAAAACCAGAGCTAAAATACATACGAAAACATAAAAACAACAATTAAAACATTGGGCAGGGAGGATCGCTGAGGGAATGCCAAATGAAACAAACAAAAAAGACTTCACGCCATAGCAGAAGATGGCAACAGAAAGGGACAGTCTCCCTGGGGAGAGAGTGCCAGAGTTTTGGTGCCACGAATGAGAAGGCTCTGTCCCCAGTTGTCACCGACCTAATTTCAGAAGGCTGGGGCACCCAAAGCAGGACCTTGGAAGATGACCACTGGAGTAGATGGACTTTCAGATATGTTGGTCTCAAACCATATAGGGTGTAACTGAAAAATAGATAGGGAGCCAGGGTAGATGGACCAAGCCTGGAGTGATACGGGGCCCACAGCCCACTCCAGTCAACATCTTGGCTGCAGCATTCTGCAGCAGTTGACATTTCTGAACACTGTTCAAGGGCAGCCCCAAACGGAGTGCCTTGTAGTAATCTAATCTAAATGTAATCAGGGCATGTACCACAGTGACCGGATTTTTTCAGCCCAGGAAAGGCTGCAGCTAGCTACCCAGTTGAAGCTGGTCAAAGGCACTCCTGGCCACAGCTACCACCTGCTTATCCAGCAGTAGGCCTAGGTTCAAAAGCAGCCCCAGACTACAGACCTGTTCTTTCAAGGGGAATGCAATCTTATCCAGAATGGGTGACACCTTAGGTCCCAGGTCATATTTTCCACCCACCAATAGCACTTTCATCTTGTTGGAACTAAGTGTCAGTTTATTAGCCTGCATCCACCCAAAACTGTCTCCAGGCATTGTTTCAGGCACAGTTTCTGCATCCTCCTTGGTATCAGCCAACAGTGCAAGATAGTCCTAAGTGCCACCCACATGTTGGTGACAATCCAGCCCAAGTTTCTGGATAATCACTCCCAGTGATTTCATGTAGATGTAAGCATAAGGGGACAAGCTGAAACCTTTTGGGACCTCAGAGGTCAAGGGACTGAGCAACAGTCTCCCAGCTCGACCTTCTGGAACCTTCCAAGTAGGACAGGAATGACCACAAAATGGTGCCTTCCAATCCCAGCCCAGATAAGTGGTCCAGAAGGATACCACGATGAGTGGTATCAAAAACTGCTGAGAGGTCCAGGAGCATCAACAGAGTCTCACTCCCTCTGTCCATCTTCTGATGCAGGTCACCCATCAGGACAGCCAAGGCTGTTTCAGTCACATAACCTGTCCCAAAAAACCAAATGGGGAAGGATCTAAACAATTCACTTCATCCAGGAAAGTTTGAAGTTATCCAGCCGCTGCCCGTTCAGTCACCTTGCTAGAGAATGAAACACTGCTGCCCGGTTCAGTCACCTTGCTAGAGAATGAAACATTTGAGACTGGCTGATAGTTATTGAGATCTCATGGGTCCAGGGTGGATTTCTTTAAAAGTGGCTACGCTGAAGCCCATTTCAAGGTGGGAGTGACTGCCCCCTCTCTCAAGGAGGCATAATAATCCATTTATGTGTGTGAAGTTCTATTAGTCTGTTTTTCAGACTCCTGTGTTCCATAACTTGGTAAATCCTCTCTTCTGCAAAAGCTGTTTGTAACCAAGGGCGTACTGCACCTGTTCGTTTATTGAATCTTGTGAAAATATTTATTTCAGCAGATTTCAGTGTGTGGCCTAAAGATGCTGGGGTGTGTGTGTTTTGCTGTGCTCCATTACGCTCATCAAAGGCTCCTCTCCTTTCGCATCCTCACTACCCTGAGCAGTAGGAAATTCAAGAGGAGCTTCACAGCATAAACTTCCTTGTGAACAGGAAGTATTGGAGACTTCAAGCATTTTTGTAATATCAGTTTGAACAATAGACAGGGGAGCTGATAGGAAGCCCCAGTAAACATGCAAGCAGACAGCATTAGCTCCAAAGCAGCACCCCTTCAGCACCCCAAGATCTTTTTTTTGTTTTAAGCCTGAAATCTGTTTTGGAACCTTTCTCAGCCAGCTTAAGAGCCCTGCATTTTCTTTCTCTGCACTGGTGGAACTGCACATAAAGTGAGGTCCCTTTTTCAGTTCTAACCTCAGTGTGTGTGTGTGTATGGTTTATTGCAGGAGCTCATCCATCAGACCTCTGCACCCCACTTGCTGTTATATTCCAGGCTTTATAAAAGCCGCAAGAGAGAGGGCCACGTTGCAAACCTGAAGACGGAGGGGTGCAGCAATCTTAAAACGCCAGAACTGACTTTTGTGGTGCTTTACAACTTTGTCCTCTTCCCCCTGGCGCTGTAGCCTGCCTTCTGATCCTCTCTCCCCTTCCCACAGTCCTTTTAAAATAACTCCTGATTTCTCGTCAAAGACTCATTGATACATTCTCCCCCCCGAATAACGTCTCAGCTGGAAAGTAAACTTTCCTTTCTGCAGCTTGGACGGGAACGCTGTCACAAGTTCAGCTGCGATAATTTGGTTAGCATCCAGCGCTGAGCCTCCCCGGAGTTGCTCCTTCCTAAGTTACTCACACTGCCTTTGAAAACTGAGGCCATGGCTTTGACTCCTGTGCCCTTTCCAGATGATCCAAATAGGAATAGGGAAAGGTGAGCTGTCAGCAACCTGAAAAATATGGTAAAGCATCAGATCTATTTCAGGCTATTTAATTACCATCTATTTCTCTCACTAAATGAGTTCCAGCAACAGACGTTAATTAAAATGAGGGGGGGGGGATCTGTTAACCAAACAGCTTGATCACGGCAGCTGTTGCTACATGTAGAAGTGAATTACTTTTTTTTTTTATCATCTCTTAAGTAGCTTGGTCCCTTGCTAACAATTGTATGGATTGCTGTGTGTTTATAAAGACCAAATTGGAAGGCTGCATCATCATCCAAAGCAATGGTTTTCAGACTGTGTTCTGCTGAAACCTGGAGTTGCTTAGATGCTTATCAGGGATCTTCAAAAACTCGAAACAAAAACTTGCTCACCACTGTCAGTCTCCTGAAGTAAACAGTTGCAGACAAGTGCTTAGCTATAAATCTCCCTGTCAGTCAATGCAGAACAGTGACAATGCTGGGTTTGGTCTTCCTTTGAGGACTCTTTCACATACATGTCAGCAACCCTGGTTTCCCCCAAGTAAATCGTATCCACTTGGCAAGAAGCTACACCTGGTTGTGACTCTAGGGCCCCGGTCACACGGGCAGGAAACTGCAGAGGAGAAGCGTGGCTGTTTGCCCTGCGCAGTTACGCGATCAGACCTCCTGTGGAGGTCCTGTGGAGGTACCGTGGAGGTTCCATGGCAAGAGAGAGGTGCCGATCACAGGACAAGCCAGCGCGCAACGAAGAAGCGCGAGCCGCGGCAAACTAGGACAAGCCGGTGCGCAACGAAGAAGCGTGCGCCGCGGCAAACTGTTTTTTATTTTTGTGTACATGACAAATGCGCATGCTCCGTTGGGTGCGCATGCGCATCCACAGAGACTTGGACAAAAAAAACACACCTTATTTGCAAGGGGACATGGGCGGGCGCCAGATGCCTCCGGAAACGCGATCAGACGCCCGCCCTTGCCCCGCAGTTTCTGGAAACTAGTACCTCCAAGGTACTAGTTTTTTGCCACGCAGTTTCGGCTGGAAGCCTCGGTTGAGCCACGGGAGTGCTACGCTTCCCAGATGTGCTGGTGAGATCGCGCCCGGAAACTCCGGCTGTTTTCCGTCTCACTTGTTGTGTGGCTTCTGTTACGTGTGACCGCAGCCTTGGTGTATTTGCTTAACATGGTTTTGCATGTGGATGTTTGTTGCATTCTGGGTGTAATATTTCTTAAATATAAACTTCAAAATTCTTAGATGGATCTTTGAAAAAAATGTGTGAAGTAGCATAGAAAGACCTGTTGCATCGGCCCAGCTGTGGCTGCGTTCAGGCATCACAAACAACCCAAATCGCTCAAATTCAACCCAAACGTTATGTGGAAGCAAATCATGTCTTGCTTTGATTCGTGGGTCCCTGGCATTTTGTCCCCCCCCCCCCAATCCATCCTGGTGGTCTTCAGTCTAACTCAGATTTGTTGTAGAACAGAGTTTGAGTCCAGTGGCACCTTTAAGACCAACAAAGTTTAATTCTGGGCACAAGCTTTCGTGTGCAGGCACATTTCATGACATCTGACTCTGGTCACCTGGGCACATCAAACTTTGTTTCTTCCCACAGACCAGGATTTAAAGCTAAAGTTAGATCAGGGTTTTTGAATTTTCATTTATGGGAAGAAACAGAATTCTAATTTGTCCAGGCACCTGCATTCAGAAGTCACAACAAATTGGAATTAGACTGAATGGGACAAATTGGAATTAGGCTTGTGAAGACAGATTTGGAAAAACGTAACTGGTGAAATAGAAGCCAGAGAAATAGCCATGCACAGTTTCTCCCTCTCTTTCCCCTCATATTGGCCTGTGATCAATTCCCTTTAATGTTTTCTGGTACACTATGACCTTGATCCTACTGTGCCACAATATCTAGTCTACCAAATACATGTAGTGCTTTAACAGATGTGTAACCCAAGTTATCCGTTTGAATGAAGGATAGTAACTTTTAGGAGAATTGAGCGTGCCATTGCCTGTTGATAGTACAGCATACCTTGAGGAGGATATCTTTTTCGTTTGAGGTATTCATAAGCAGAAAAGTTGCAGAAGGTGGTATTGATCCAGCATGCAGGCACAATGTCGTAATCAAACCCCAGTTTGATTCAGTTTACCAACAGGTGCTTCTTCTTCCATTTTAAAGCAATGCTTGGCCATGATAGGCAAACAAAATGGAAGGGAATCAGGTGGTCAGGGTTGGGGGGGGGAGCTGTACTTGTCACAGCTTGCTGTTTTGAATCTCAGTTGTTAAGTGCACATATTGTGCACTGGAATCTTTTCTGAGTATCGTAGTGTTGTTTAATGTGATTTTGTAAGGTATTTAATCGTGATAGCTGATGGAGTGAGGAGCAATAACTTCTGCCTCCTTTCAGTAAAGTGATTTGTAATGGTCTTGAAGTACAGTCTTTAAGGCAGATGGTTTTTAATAGTTGTAATTTCCAGGGAAGTTTGATAAATGCAGTTTATATTGCTTAATGGGGTCTGCCAGTTAATGGAGAGCAGGAAGCACTAAGGTGCATGGAGGGCAGTGTATTGAGATTTCAGTCTTAGGGACTCAAGAGGGAAAAAGCTTAATTCTCAGTGAGCATAAAAGGAAAATCACTTGCTGGAATTAGTAAGTTACTTTGAAAGACCTAGAATTGTTGAATGTGCAGATGTATCTTTTTTTAAAAAAAGGAAAGAAAAGATAATGGCTTGGTAATTAAATGCTTTATTTCCATTTCTGCAGAATGTAGTGTTTATTAAGTTAAGCTAATACACAGATGTGAAGAGACAGACTCACGAGGCTGGGAGGCTGGAAAAGCCCCACTGCTGTCCCAAATCTCTGCTTGTTGCCAACCCCGCTTCCCTTGCTCCCGAGAGGCACTGGATTTCTCTCTAGGTAGTAACTCTCACCACCAACAAATCTGAAAGAATATCCCCTGCTGGACAGATTTGTCACTCTAACCCACGTTGACCTTTAGAGACCCTGCCTAGTTGCTGCATCTCCCACTTCGATTGTCCTGGCTAGTGCAGGGACGATGAGTGGCACCGTCGCAGTTTTAGGCTATCGCGTTCAAGGCGTGGTGAGCTCCCCTCCGCTTTACTGCTCTTTGGATAGCAAGACTAAGTGTGGTGTCTTTACAGAGATCAAGCTATGAGTTTTCACAATACAAAGACGTTTATTCAACAAAAATAAAAAGAGTACTCATGCTCTATCCATGCATCAGGATCAGAAAAGATACAAAGAAAAGTTGTAAACTGTGGTCCTGTCACCCTACACTTTATTCTAAACTATGTTTAATTAGCACAGACTAGTAATTATTGAAGTTGCAGCATTTAAAAGTCCATATTACCTTTGTTCTCAGAGATGGGACTTTCACGTTGTTCCTCAAATATGGTCAAGATGGAGTCCCAGCGTAAATACTTAAGTCTTTCAAGCCTTGTTCTACAAAGGGAAGAGAGCTTCCTTCTCACATCCTGAGAATTTATAATCTCCCCTTTGAGAGTCCATCCCTCTCTGGGACCATGCTGGACTTCCTGGAAAAAATTACTGTCTAGCCCGGAGGTGTCAAACATGCAGCCTGGGGGCCAGATCAGGCCCTCGGAGGGCTGCAATCCAGCCCACAAGGCCCTGGCTGTTTCCTGCTTCTTTTCCCAGTTCTGCTGCTGCTGCTACATCACAATTTACTTTACCAGACTCTCTCAGTTGCACAGGAGAGATAGATAGACAAGCCTCTTCTGTGTGATTGAGTCTCGTAAAGCTGTGTCCGAGGCTCCTCCCCCTCTCAGGTCTTGTTTCACTCTTTAGGCAAGAGTTATTACATGTATAATATGTATTCAACAACCAGAACCAAGAAACGATGGCCAGTTCTGATATATAATTCAGCTCTGACTAGGCTTACACTGTTCTTCATGAATGAGAAGATTTTGTGGTGGCTGTCATAGAACTAGAAGGGTATACAGAGGAGGAACTAAAATTACTAGAAGACAGAAACGTCTGTCATGGAGGCCAAGGTCATTTCGGCTGCCAGATTGGCCTTTTATCATCTTTGGCTGGTCAGGCAGCCAAAGGCTCAGAACATTGAGCATGAGATTTCTATCATGAATGTCAATAAATCAAAAGTAGGTTTGCAGCTTACACATACACACCTGAACAGCATACTCAGGATTGCTACAGCACAGACATTTTGATGCAGTAATTCAGAGCAAGAGGGGCCATTTATCAGAGACTGTTGGACAAAATATTGCAAGAGTGCTAGTGTTTTACGCATGTTTTATTTAAAGTTTAAAAAAATCTTTAATTGTGTTTCTCTGTGCCCTTTATAAAGTTTATATCTCTGCTACCTGACATTACATTTTATGACACACAAGGCCCGGCCCAACAAGGTCTCATTTACATCAGATCCAGCCCTCGTAACAAGTGAGTTCGATGCCCCTGATCTAGCCTTTTTGCTGTCCCAGTCTCTGTCCCTTTAGCTATGACATTCCATCAAGCTGTAAAATGTTCTCTCTCTCCTTTTGTTCTTACTTCAGCTAGAGCCATTTGCATAACTAAGCTCTGGAGTGTTCTGTGCTTGGGAGAGAGATGACTCATCTCCTGTAGTTTTCCTTTTGCCAACCTTAAGCAGCCTTTAGAGCATGTGTAGAGTGTAGCCTTAATTAATAAAATAACGAGGTTTATTCAAGGGTGAAGGGCATTTTTGCACAACAGAATGAGAACATAAGAAGAGCCGTTCTGGATCAAATCCAACATCATGTTTAATACAGTGGTTCACCAGCTGCCCTGGAGGGCCAACAACCAGGATATAGAGGTCAAAGCTTTTCCTTGGTGCTGTGTCCTAGCACTAGTATACAGAGGTTTGCTGCCCCTGAATATGGAGGTTCTTCTTCATTACCTATCAAATATACTTACAACATGGTGTGTTTTCCCTCCAGTTGTATAAATTGGGATTATTTTAGCACAGTGTTCTAGACCCTCAATTCTTCAACATCAGTTCAAGAGCACCTAAAATGCTTATTCTGATTTACGATGCTAGGATCCTGATTCTTATCAATAGGGCTAGATTTAATATTTAACCTAGAGAGTTGGAGGATGAGAAGAATCCTTTTGAAACGGGTCCTTTCTGTGTCCTGTAAGAGGAGTGCCCCTCCCTACTGCTATGCTAGGCTACTTATAGTTCTTCAGCTCGAAATGTAGTGACCCGTAATCTCCTTACTTGAAACAGCCCTTTTCCTGGTAGCAGAATAATCCTCATATGAAGTTGTATGACTCGGTTCTCCTGGTCTAAAGGCACAGTTCTACTGGAGAAGCCAAAGGAATCTTACCTTGATTGCTGCCCGAATGATAAACCACCTGAAACACCTTATACAAGCTGCTTAGTGTTCTTTGCGGACAAAGCAAGACAGCAAGTGCAGCACATGGTCGTGCTTTCTATACAATGCCGTGAAATTAGCAGGGTGTAGCAAAGGTGACTCTGTCAAAGGAAAGGCAGAAGTAAAAGTGTAGTGCATGGGGTATTGCTTAATAGGAGCCTCCAGCTTCTGCATCCACACTCTGCCCTTCAGCTTGTTGTCTGCGGAGTTGGATACGGCCTGAGATCTTTAGATGGATGCAAAGCTTCTAGCTTGGTGGATGGCAGGTAATGTTAAGACTGAAGTCAGAAGGCCTGTATCTTCCTGTAGTGCTTATTTTAAGATTAAGGTAGCTTTTTGATAACCTCTCCAGGTTTCCTGGCCCTATTATCGTGGCTTTTGGCAATCAGCAGAAACCACAGCTACCTGCAGTGGCTGACTCTCCCAGAATGCTTATCATCTGAGCCATTGTGCTGTGAGCCAGGCCTTTAATAACGCGTGGCATTGATTTTTTTCCCCCTCCCAAGCTGCATTGAATACATTGTTTGCTTTCTCAGGGATAATTCGAGAGGGTAAACAAAGAGCATTTGGTAGGCAGCAAATTTAATGTTAACTGTGTTTGCTGTGGAAATATTTCTGTTGTGGACAGTCTGCATTTCCCAAAATGCTCAGGGTGAAAACGTGAAGCAACCATTCTTTCGTAGTTTGGTATTTCTTTCATGAGGGGCATGTTAGCGGAGAATGGCAATTCAGCCATGTAGTTTTGTTCTGGCCATTTTTAAAAAGGGGGTTATTTATTTATTTATTTATTTATTTTTGTTTGTTTGCATTTATATCCTGCCCATCCCGCGAGTGGGCTCAGGGCGGGTAGCATCATTGTAATAAATGCAATTTCAGTTTAAAACACGATAAAACATTATACTTGTTGTCAGCCATGTCTCACCTCTTACTGAGAGAGAAATAATTATCCTCCCCCCCCCTCTCCACCCTTTATAGCAGAGATGCTTGTCTTGCAGCGGGGTCGCATGCATCATGCAGGTGCAGGTGCTCTCCTACTTACGGTCTAGACCAGGGGTCGTTTCGTAGAAAAAGAGCTAGGGGAACTCATTAGCATATGCCACACACCCCTGACATCACCGGAAGTGTGTCATAAGGCCACACCCCCTGACACCACCGGAAGTGTGTCATAAGGCCACACCCACCACTCAGTTAGTCTTAGTCTTAAAGGTTAGTCTTAAAGGTGCTATTTGTTAGTCTTAAAGGTGCTATTTGAACTCTTGGACTATTTTGCAGCAACAGACTAACAGAACGGTTCCGGCCGCCGCCGGCAGCCTTGCGGCTCCACTGCCGAGCCCCATCAGGGGCCCGGCGGTGGACCTGCAAGCTCAGCGGTAGTGTGAGGAAGCCCCGCCAAGGCCCTCCCTGGCCCCAGGCAGGCAGGGGTGGGGAGAGGCGGGGAGGAAGCAACTTACCCTCCCTCTTCTCCTGCCTCCTCCTGGCTGAATGAGGGCCGGAAGCGGGGCGGCCGGAAGCATGGGGCGGGGCTTCGTCGTGTGCCCCCCCGCACCTCACCCGAGGGAACTGCGATCCCCCGCGATCCCCCCGAATCGACCTCTGATCTAGACCCAGGTGTCTCTGAGCTGCTAATCGCACACTCCGCCCTCTTTACAGCCTCTGATGGCGCACCCTCCTCCGTCTCCGTTCCAGCAGTTCTGGAGACAAGGGAGGCGAGGTGGAGGGTGGGACACGATCTTATTCTGAGCCATGGGCCTAAACAGCTGGGAAGCTACTGTCAGCCTGGCAGGGCCGCAGTTGTGTTCTGCAGCGAGTCCTCTGCAACGGACCACAAGCTGGGACCTCATTCAACTGCCCGTTCCTCTTCCTCAGAGTCGTCTGCCTCTTCGAGGTTGGCTGTGCCCGGTTGGTCCATGGCAGCTGTATCTTTCTCACCTCAACTACTTTCTCACAAATAATAATAATGTGAAAGAATAAGTGTTGCGACGGTATCTTGTGGATCTGTGCAAGGTACTAGTCTTGCATTAGAAACCGGAATGCAGAGGGGTAATGGGGAGAGTAAAAGGTAAAGGTTTCCCTTGCTTGAAAGCCAGTCGAATCCAACTCTAGGGTTGCGGTGCTCATCTCCGTTTCCAAGCCGAAGAGCCAGCGCTGTCCGAAGACGTTTCCGTGGTCATGTGGCCGTAGAGTTGCCAGCCTCCAGGTGGGGCCTGGGGATTTCCTGCTTTTACAACTGATCCCCAGCTGAAAGAGATCAGTTCCCCTGGAGAAAATGACTGCTTTGAAGGGTGGACTCTATGGCATTGTAGTATGCTGAGGCCCCTCCCCTCCCCAAACCACGCCCTCTCCTGGCTCCACCCCCAAAGTCTCCAGGTATTTTCCAACCCAGACTTGGCAACCCTATGTGGCCGGCATGACTAAACACCAAGGCGCACGGAACGCTGTTACCTTCCCACCGAAGTGGTACCTATTTATCTACTTGCAATTTCTTGCTTTCGAACTGCTGAACTACCGACCTTCCACAGCCTGCAGTTCAGTGTCTTAACCACTTGAGCCACCGCAGCTCCAAATGGGGAGAGTACTGAGGACAAAACCAGCAAGGGGGAAATGGCAGTCTAGTAGAAAGTGGACAGCGCATTTTGCAAATTTTGTTCACGGCTGTTTAATAGGTAGATGGACACAGGAGATTACATTTCCTTCTGCCAAGAATATCTGTTGCCTTCAAGCATGACTGTGAATATATTTGGAGGGACAGCTCCTCTTAAGTTTTGCCAGAAGAATACTCAGCATCACTGAGAAGGGTTATATAGCCTTGAAGTGTGCAAAAACCTCTATAAACAGCACAACAATGTTGCTTTTACATGGCTGCACTTGCATATTATCCGTTTTGTGACTGTTCCCTACTAGCAATGTCTGAAGGGAAACAAGCATGAAAGCAGTTACCCCTTGAAGTATGCCATGAGTTTGTGCTCAGGCTTGAGGCTACTATGCCCACTTATAAAAAAAAAATCCACTTCTCGATTCACAGTCTTTGGGCCAAATAATGATGCTATAGTTCAGAAATTTTTCTTCGGGGGGGGGGAGGAGGTACAGAAAGCAACGTGAGAAACATTATCACTTTCCATAATATTCCAAGTCTAGAAACTTTTAAAAAGAAGCTGAGAGCCAAATATCATGATATGTGTGATGTTAGTCACATGCATGATTGGAGAACTCACCTTCCAAAGTGCTCCGTTGTTCGATGTGGCTTGAGAGTGCTGCATGAGGGAGGAGGAGCTTCAGCCTTCCCTCTGGTGCCGAAATGGCCGCAGGAGGGAGCTCTCCACCCTGTTGTTGGGCTCCATGTGTTCTGTGATCACATGACTGAGTCTCCAGGGAACCTAACTGCACACAGAGCCCCTCCCACAGCCATTTCCACACATGAAAACAGTGCAGCCATGAGCCACATTGAGCTTTATTTTATTTTTATTTGTATTTTTCATATGTGAATGTGTGTGTGAGTGGGTGTGTACCTGGAAGTCATAGTGACCTCTGGTGACTGACGGTGTGTGCACCTGGAAGTCATGGTGACCTCTGGTGACTGACCCCTATTCGGGGTCTGGAGGACATTCAGAGAAGTGGCTGAATAAATCCTGCCCCTGTCCTCTCAACTGCTGGCATTCCTTGGAGGTCTCCCATCCAAGTTCTTGCCAGAGTCAGCCCTGCTTAGCTTCCGTGATCTGATGAGATCCGGCTTGCTTGGCCCGTCGAGGTCAAGGCGAGCCACATGGAGCTTTAGAGCACTTTGGAAAGTGACTTCCCTGAGCATTCATGTGGCCGCAAGTCGTGTCGGGGGACCCCTAGCCCAACCCCTGCCCCAGTTACAATTATCGTGCCATCTGGCTCAAAGTTTCTGTGAAATCTGTGCCCAGTATGAGCCCAGTATGAGTTTTGTTTTTATGCTGTACCAGTGACAGCAATGACAAGTTCTTGAAATAGGCAAGAAAGGTAAAGAAAATCTCATTTCGTTTCACCCACCACTGATGAAGGGTGGCAGGTGTTTAAGCACACCAGCTTGTCCTCAATCTGTCATATATGTTTTTAGCTTCCTAATGGCTTCATTACATGAACGTCCACTAGCAGAAGCTGCGTTTGTTTGAGGTGCACACAGATGTAAGCATAACCATACGCAGCAGGTACCTTTTGTTGTGTGTGGATATTAGAGGCACATGGCGCTTGGGGGCTGTGGGTAGAATACCAATGCCCTGATTTTCCAGCCTTCCAAACATGACTGAAGAGGACTGCTAGGAGTCACCGGTGGAGATTGAGATATAATTGCTTGCCTAAAGCAACAGCATCTTTCTGTTACACCCACTGAATACTGATGAGGAAACAGAATGGGGAAGGAAGGTATCAAAGAGAATCCCAGAATCGGGTGAGGCAGGAGGCCAGTGGCACCACTGCGGGCAGACAGTTTTAGGGTGCAAGACCAGCAGGTGTGCTTGGGTTTGGGGAAGATTTGTAGTGAAACCTTGACATATAAATGTCGAATTACTGAGGTGTGTAAACAGCCAGAGGGCATAGCCCAGCCCAACCGCTGTGGGAAAGAATCCTGGCCCAGGGGGGACAGAGGCAGAAATAATCTGCTTCCGCAAGTGAATACTTTCTGGCTTGAGCGATAATGCGGCGCAAGGAGGTAATAGAGTTCTCTGTGTCGCTGACGCCATTTCTTACAATCACTCTTTTGACAGCCCTTTTTGAAAATATTGTAAACCTACCTGGAGATGGCCTTTGAAGTATGATTGGGTTTTTTTTTCCGCTCTAGTGTTTTTTACTGCCCTTCCCATTAAGAATATTTCTGCAGCTCTGAGGCTGCTCTGTATGCCAAAGTTCTTGTCAGTACAACAGCAGGTTTCGTGACTCTAAGTTACAGACACGCTCTTTGGGCCCTTGAGGGAAATAACCATGAACGTCACACCAATCAATGTGTGTGTGTGTGTAATATAGAAGAAGATGGTGGTGCCATCAGGTCGCAGCCAGCTCATGGCAGCACCAACCGTGGGGTGTTAAGAAGGCATCTTTTTAAAAAATAGATCATACAACGAATCCTTGTGCAGCTGCAGGCAACTCCCAGCAGCTCTGTGTGTTGTGTTATCCAAAGTCTCATAGCCAGGGGTCATTTCCTGCAGGACAGTGCAGCCATGAGCCACATTGAGCTTTATTTTATTTTTATTTGTATTTTTCATATGTGAATGTGTGTGTGAGTGGGTGTGTACCTGGAAGTCATAGTGACCTCTGGTGACTGACGGTGTGTGCACCTGGAAGTCATGGTGACCTCTGGTGACTGACCCCTATTCGGGGTCTGGAGGACATTCAGAGAAGTGGCTGAATAAATCCTGCCCCTGTCCTCTCAACTGCTGGCATTCCTTGGAGGTCTCCCATCCAAGTTCTTGCCAGAGTCAGCCCTGCTTAGCTTCCGTGATCTGATGAGATCCGGCTTGCTTGGCCCGTCGAGGTCAAGGCGAGCCACATGGAGCTTTAGAGCACTTTGGAAAGTGACTTCCCTGAGCATTCATGTGGCCGCAAGTCGTGTCGGGGGACCCCTAGCCCAACCCCTGCCCCAGTTACAATTATCGTGCCATCTGGCTCAAAGTTTCTGTGAAATCTGTGCCCAGTATGAGCCCAGTATGAGTTTTGTTTTTATGCTGTACCAGTGACAGCAATGACAAGTTCTTGAAATAGGCAAGAAAGGTAAAGAAAATCTCGTTTCGTTTCACCCACCACTGATGAAGGGTGGCAGGTGTTTAAGCACACCAGCTTGTCCTCAATCTGTTATATATGTTTTTAGCTTCCTAATGGCTTCATTACATGAACGTCCACTAGCAGAAGCTGCATTTGTTTGAGGTGCACACAGATGTGAGCATAACCATACGCAGCAGGTACCTGTTGTTGTGTGTGGATATTAGAGGCACATGGCGCTTGGGGGCTGTGGGTAGAATACCAATGCCCTGATTTTCCAGCCTTCCAAACATGACTGAAGAGGACTGCTAGGAGTCACCGGTGGAGATTGAGATATGTGGCACCACTGCGGGCAGACGGTTTTAGGGTGCAAGACCAGCAGGTGTGCTTGGGTTTGGGGAAGATTTGTAGTGAAACCTTGACATATAAATGTCGAATTACTGAGGTGTGTAAACAGCCAGAGGGCATAGCCCAGCCCAACCGCTGTGGGAAAGAATCCTGGCCCAGGGGGGACAGAGGCAGAAATAATCTGCTTCCGCAAGTGAATACTTTCTGGCTTGAGCGATAATGCGGCGCAAGGAGGTAATAGAGTTCTCTGTGTCGCTGACGCCATTTCTTACAATCACTCTTTTGACAGCCCTTTTTGAAAATATTGTAAACCTACCTGGAGATGGCCTTTGAAGTATGATTGGGTTTTTTTTTCCGCTCTAGTGTTTTTTACTGCCCTTCCCATTAAGAATATTTCTGCAGCTCTGAGGCTGCTCTGTATGCCAAAGTTCTTGTCAGTACAACAGCAGGTTTCGTGACTCTAAGTTACAGACACGCTCTTTGGGCCCTTGAGGGAAATAACCATGAACGTCACACCAATCAATGTGTGTGTGTGTGTAATATAGAAGAAGATGGTGGTGCCATCAGGTCGCAGCCAGCTCATGGCAGCACCAACCGTGGGGTGTTAAGAAGGCATCTTTTTAAAAAATAGATCATACAACGAATCCTTGTGCAGCTGCAGGCAACTCCCAGCAGCTCTGTGTGTTGTGTTATCCAAAGTCTCATAGCCAGGGGTCATTTCCTGCAGGAGCACACAGGAGCGGAGCTCTGGCAGTAAAGAGCCCAGGGGGTGGGCACATGCAACAAGCCCCACCCCTTGCTCCCAGCAGCCCTCAGTCAGAGCAAGAAGCAGCCAGGTACGTTGCAGAGCTCCCCCCGCCCCCCTGGTCCAAAACGGTCCAGTGGCACCTTTAAGACCAAGTTTTATTCAGGTACAAGCTCTCCCTCCTCTGCGAGGGCAGATCTTCACGTTCCCCCCCCTCCCCAATAGCTAGCAATCCAAAGCAGCCCAGTGGAGTTTGAGTGGTAGGTGTTGCCTTCTGACACACTTCCGGTGATGTCAGGGGGTGTGGTATATGCAAATAAGTTAAACTAATGCATTATGCTAATGAGCTCCTGCACCTCTTTTTCTACAAAATGACCCCTGCTCCTAGGAAAGTGTGGTAAATGCCCAACTAGTTTGCGCAGGCTTTTCTCTGGATATCAGGAAACCATACGATACCCTAAGTTCAAGCCACATACATTGGTACTGCAGTCACAGACGGTAACAGCCAGGTGTGTGTGCACCTGGGGCATGATGGATTTCCCGTGGCACGTCAAACAGTGCGGTGGCGCCGGCAGTTTAGTCCAGCATAAGTTTTTGTGAGTAGGAGCTTATCTAGTTGATTCATGATTTAGTGTGCATTCAAGGAGAGGTGAGCTCTGTCTCACGGAAGCTGCTGCTGGAATAACTCTTGTTAATCTTAAGGTGCCACTGAGTCCTGTTTTATTTCGCTGGTGGTAAATTAACCCCATCCGGAAAGATCACCTTGGCACATTGTAGCAACTCTGCACATGATGGCCTTCCTGCACTTCCAGTTTTAACAGTAAAATACGGTAACAGAAAAATGGGAAGATCCCACGTAGCTTTTCACCATTATTGCTTTCTGTTTCCCCAAAATACCAGGAAGAATGTAGGATAGTGTGTGAGGGTGGTGGTTGTGGGTGCACAGAAATCTGGCAATAGGAAATCAATTAAAGATGCAGTTAGTGCTCCTTTTGTCTCATTGCACCATCCTTTTCTCATTATGAATTAATTTACAGGCAACCTGCGGCTGTTTTCTCTAGGAACTGCTTTGATTAGAGGTTGGTTCGTCCCTACAGTCACATTCACAGGAAGATAAACACTAACTTCTGTAGTAGTTCAGGATGACATAGCTCATCTCTTCATATTCACGTATGTTTTAAGAATAAAAATACATGATACCCCCCCCCAATAATACTCCATTCAAGAAGATGTGTTGTAGATATTCCAGGATTTTGTCTTTCTTGCAAACCAACTGCCTATACTTTCTTTGCTACCCCCTGGGAAAAGGAACAGTTTGCCGCAATCCAGTAACGTTAACACCGAAAGCTATCTCAAGAAATAGAGTGTGCCTCCTAAAGAGGAGCCTCTGTTTAGAGTGGTAGACTTGGAGGGTGTCTTAGAGGACATCTAGTCCAACCCCTTTCTCAGTGCAGAAATACACATCTATAGCATCTCCAACAGGCTCTACATGAGGACATCCAGTGAGAGTTCACCACTTCCTGAGGCAGTCTGTTTCACAGTTCCTACTGTTAGAAACTTTCTTCCAGTATTTAGCCAAAATCTATTTTCTTGTTGTTTCCCACTCACGTTTCATTCCTCGATTTAACCCTGTCACTGCCAACGGGTCTTAAGATAAAGAGCCTTGAGGACTTAAAGTACCTTTCTAAATGTGAAATTATAGCTCATGTGAACATGGCGGTTTTCAGACTCTGACCCATGAATTTGGCAAATGCCAGCTTGGGTGGGGCATGTGTGGAACAATGGGAACATGCCATACAAGGTATGGGTGTGTGGGTGTAATGTAAACATATGACAAAACAGGTTTCAAAGTCTTAACATTTAAAGTCTTTTAAACCTTCCTGTTTTGTTATTGCTTAATTGCAGATTTTGGATCCCATCCCACTGAAAATCCCCACTGATGGAAGGATTTCTGTTTAGCAGAGCATGACTTTCTCATTTCTCCCGTCCTGCTGCTATCCAAAATGTCCCCTCCTAAATTTTACCTCTGTGGGTGGGGGGACCCCTCCCCAGAATAGCTTGGAAGGAAAGTCAGAGGTCTGCAGCCTGGGGAGGGGTCACTGAACCTCATCCCTTTCATCTTTGGACATCTTAGGTGGGATTCAGCCTACTACAATTTAGTGTGCAACTGCATCTTTACAGAATCCAGAACCTACTTGTTGGTTCTGGTGTTCAGTTGCTTTTACTCTTAGATTTATGTATATTATATATAAATCAGAGGGAAAGTTCACATAAAACTGTATATATTTATGTATGAAATGTGTATCCTGCACTCCTTGTCCAGGGCAGGTTCTCAGGTTGGCTGAGTGTGTGGGTGCACCTGTGCAATAACTAGATTACTATGCCTTTTCTCCAAAGGCCCTGCTGGCAATGAGAGACTGCTAGAAGGCATGACCCTTAGCCTGCTGTCTGGAAAATAAGATTGGCAGGTGATAAACTACAAGCTATTTAACAGAGGAAAGGGGATTAACAAAAGTTAAACAAATAAAAATAAACCCCACGTCTAATAAGACAACAAATGGTCTTTGAAATCCTTTTAATAACAAACCTTTAATAAACACAATAGAGAAGGAGATTCCTCAGCTATGTACAGGGCAAACTTGATTACAAATGCAAATATTGCCTTTGTCCCTTTTGATTCACAGAATTAGCTGACGGTTCAGTTGTCCTGATGAAGAGTTCTGTAGAATTTTGATTTACTCATTGGGCGTGTCTCATAATCTGAGCCTAAAACACTCACAGTTCTACTGCAGGCCCTGTGTCACATTTGAGAGGAGAAGGGTTTGAACAGTGTCTTGTTTATGGTCATCTGAGTATCAGCAAGCTCTAGTTGGGAAATCAGTGCCATCCTACTAAGCTTCTTAAAAAGGTAAAGGTTTCCCTTGCTCGAAAGCTAGTCGAATCCGACTCTAGGGGGCAGTGCTCAGCTCCGTTTCCAAGCCGAAGAGCCAGCGCTGTCTGAAGACATTTCTGTGGTCATGTGGCCGGCATGACTAGATGCCAAGGTGCACAGGACGCTGTTACCTTCCCACCAAAGCGGTACCTATTTATCTACTTGAAATTTCTTGCTTTCGAACTGCTAGGTTGGCAGGAGCTGGGGCCAGAGACGGGATCTCACTTTGTCACGTGGCGCTGGGGTCTTGGACTGCCAAGCTACCAACCTTCTGGTCTGCAGTTCAGTGTCTTAACCTCTAAGCCAAGCTTCTTACTGTCCTTTTAAATGAATGTTACAGATAAACTGTTGTTGTCAACTCTTGTGGAAAGGAAAAGAGGCAATGCGGACCACTGACGTTTATTGGGTGATCCAAGTGGTAATGAAGACCATAATGTTTGGGAAGCCATGCATCTCCACCAGAGTGCTGTGCTGTGGCACTGTGATTGTAAACCCTTTTGTAATAAATGGCCAATTAATGCAGACTTTGGATACGTACAGCTGGCCTTACATGTGGCTGCCTGGCACTCTTTTGTTTTCCCACCCAGCAAACATTGGGCACATTGAAAGGGGTTAAATGGGTCTATTTCCAGTAATGCGATTAAAGGTATTTTGAAGCTTGTTGCTAGAAATGTGCATTTAACTTCCTCATGAGTGCCAAGCGTCATGAGGGAAGTACAATCAGTTTTATACATGCAAATTTACTGTGGTATGTGTTTTCTGGGGTTGCAGTGGTAAAGATGGTTGGTAAGTCATCTTTGTTGTACCCAGGAGCATCCCCAAATTATAGACCATTGAAGTGTGTGATTCTATTATTACTTATATACATTACATTTTAATCCCTCCTGTTCCACGCAGTCTGGGTGGCTCGGGTATTTGACTGTTCATTCAGCATGCAAAACGTTTGTATAATAGAGACAGTGCGGTTGAAGCAGCAGTGAACCTGAGCAGGTTCCCTTGAGAGGCAGCTTTAAAAAAAAAACCCACTAAATAATTAATTCAAGGTGTAAGGGCAATTCAAGGGGTAAGGGCAAACAGGGCTGCCTGACCTATGTTTCTACACTCCGCTAAATTCTGTGTTGGCCCTCGTTATGACTTCACCAGATCTGACCGACTTTCTTCGCCCGTTCATGTTCTGCCCCATCCTTTAGAAGTGCTGTGTTTGTCCTACCTTGGAACCAGTTTTAAGCAGGGGTCGTTTCGTAGAAAAAGAGCTAGGGGAACTCATTAGCATAACTCATTAGCATATGCCACACCCCCTGCCATCTCCGGAAGTGTGTCATAAGGCCACACCCCCTGCCATCACCGGAAATGTGTCATAAGGCCACACCCCCTGCCATCACCGGAAGTGTGTCATGAGGCCACACCCCCTGCCATCACCGGGAGTGTGTCATAAGGCCACACCCACCACTCAGATAGTCTTAGTCTTAAAGGTTAGTCTTAAAGGTGCTATTTGTTAGTCTTAAAGGTGCTATTTGAGCTCTTGGACTATTTTGCAGCAACAGACTAACACAGCTACCTCGGGGAAGCTCCTGGATGGGGCTGGGAGTCCTTGCGGAGGCCACGTGGAGTGGCCTCGGCCAGGCAGAGGGGGAGGACGCCAACTTACCCTCCTGCTTCTTCCTCCTTCTGCAACAGAATGAGGCTGGAAGCAGGGGGCGGCCGGGGGCTTTGTCGTGTGCCCCGCCCCCGCCCCTCACCCGGGGGAACAGCGATCCCCCCCAAATCGACCTCTGGTTTTAAGTCACATCATCTGAGGGCCCGTTCCTCTTCGTTTGGGTCAGGGGCTCGGGTGCCTTCACCGGCCGTGGCCCTAAACGAGGGCGTGTAGTGCTCTCTGCCGAGGGAGTCTTGAGGTTCTTCAAAAACAGTCGTGAAGAGATGGGAGTGAAAGTCAGGCTTGGATGCAAATTGAAACTGGAGGCAGGGTAAGCCTCGTTTTTGTGGGAGGGCGTCTGTGCCTGTCCTCCATTTTAAGCACAGCTGCTGACCAGACACATGTCAGACTCCCATCTGGTGAAGAGGGCTCTCATCACTGAGAGCGGCTGCCGTAAATAAGTCTGCTACTGTCTTTTAATTTGCCACAAGGTTCTTTGTTGCATTTTTGTTCTTTCTTAGAGCAGCAGGTTGTCTGTCTGTCTCTTTTTTAAAAAATCCATGTATTCAGGCAGAAAATCCGTGTGCAGTCCAACCTAGATCCACGCGTGTTCTGGGTCGCTACCCTTCATAACCCACCTGTATCGCACTAGAATTGCATAGTGGGGCATGCTTCATTACATGTCTTCCACTGAACATAGCATCTACATTTTCCTCCATACCCAGCCATTCACTTCCACCTACTGGACAAAATTAGAATGACAGCATTTTGTGAAGATTTAACAACAAAAATTATATGTGTGTGTGCAATGTGTTTTCTGTCAACTCCTGCAAGATAGACTGTATTATTGTCTCTATACGGCAGACCAGTATGACCCTCTTTTCTGTGGTGGCACCTTCCTGAGGCCTTCACCCCCGGCATTGGCTCCCCTGGCACCACGCTTATTAAGCTCTAAGCTCTGATTTACCCAGGCCAGGTGTTTTGTGGTGTGGGTGTGACTGAAGGGGGTAGTCTGTCTAAGAACCTCATGCCCTGTCCTTCCACCTCTGGGGAACTGTTCATTTCTAGGTAGGTTTTAGCTGCTTTTAGGAGCGTTCTTTTCTTTTTTGCTGCTGCAGCTGTTTTACTTAATTACTTTACCTGTTACTTTTATTGTTTGTTGATTATTTTCTCTGATGCTTCTATTAGTTTTAAGTTAATGGTATGTATTCTGGCAATGGCAAGCCACCTCCGAATGTCCCTTGTCTTGAAAAACTTACAGGATCATCATACTTCAGCTGCGACTTGACAGCAAAAAAACAAAAAAAGTAAAATCCTGATGCCTGGGGGAGGTAACAAATATTTTAAATAAACGGACGATGCCCCTTATTAAGTTTCAAACTCATACCTTTTGAGATGTTTTTGCACATGTGAATAACGGGTGTGTGTGGATTTTGTGAAAATTGCTCTTAAGATCCGTATCTTTGTAAAACGTACAGTACTTTATTTCATCCCAGCCTTCCTCTCAGAAGGTCAGGAAAGCACACATTAGTTTCTTCGTTTTATGGTAACACCCCTGCGAGGTAGGCTAAGAGAGGGCATGGATGGCTCAATGTCTTCTAAGTGAACTGCCTGGCTGAATGGGGATTTTAACTGAGTCATTGTCTGATGTTCCAGCCACTATACCACACCACATTGGCTTTAAAACTCACAATGTTGTGGTTTAAATGTTCATAATGTACATGTTCCTCATGTAAAATGTCACTGGCATGTCTGCCAAAATGAATCCTTTGCATCCATAGTTTTGTCCACTCCATTTGAAAGTGTGGAGGTTTATGCAAAGTTGTTCGGTTTTACACAGCATTGTGCAATTTTACATGCTGTTGCCTTCTTTCTTGCAGATCAAAAACACATTGACCACCGAGTGTTCTTCTACCTGTGGATCGTCTTCTATTTTATAAGCTCCTGCTACACTCTTATCTGGGATTTGAAGATGGACTGGGGTCTCTTTGACAAGAATGCTGGTGAAAACACCTTCTTGCGGGAGGAGATTGTCTATCCACAAAAAGTGTGTATGCAGATTGTTTTTACTAATATGCTTGAAAGTTCTTGAGAAGGTGGATTGTGGGAACTCGACTGTATCACCAAGATATTTTTTGTGGTCTGGGCATCTGTTTAAGTCAAAGAGTCCAATCTGTGCTTTACAGAATGAAGCCTGATTGATATATGAAGGAAAATGAGGTGGTGGTGGAATGCTGAGGTAGTAAAATGGAGAGCACTACCTCAGGCTGCAGAAACTTTCCCCTTGATTAAAAATTCCCTGCAAAACAAAATTTAAAAACCCAAGGCCAAACAGCACAGCAAATTGGAGTGGGCGTGGGTGAGATAGGAGTTTTATTCCTGTTGTTTCTCTTTACCAGGAATTTCTTCATTGAATCCAACGCCTGCAGTCTGAGGTACCACCTCAGCATTCTCCCACCTCAGTTTCTGGCATGTGTAAAAACCAAGCCTTGAATAAGGTGAAATAAAATGGCTTTCTCCTTGGGAGCTTGCATGATACTATGGGGTTAATAATAACAACAGGCCAGGAAGTGGGAGTGGAATGAAAGAAGAAATTTGTTTTCAGCCCATGAATGGGCTGAAACCATTTTCACTGCCCAGAAAGAAGGAACCATGAGCAGACTTTGTTGTGAAGATCACAGCTGGCTTATGGGTTAATACAGGGAGAAAGCATCTGTGAGTTATGAGGCCCCCAGTTTGTGAAGAGTTTTATTTTTATTTCTTTATTTGTTTGTTTGTTGGCTTACTCTGGGATTTTTACCCCGCCCTCTCCGCAAAGCGGGCTCAGGGCGGCTTACAAGGGGCAAAGACCATATAAAACAGGATAAAAGCAATAAAAACATTAGTAACAATTAGTCAATTAGGTAATTAGAATTAGGTAATTAGAATCATTACCTTAAACTGAACCTAGAAACAAAAGAGCAGCCAGAAAAGGTATTTCAGAACCAGAGTAAGATGTACAAATCAGCTTGGTCCAGGCAAAACGCAGGCTGCCGTGCTTTGCGTTAAATGTTTCTGAGTTGTCTTCAAGGACATCCTCACATAGAGTGTCTTATAGCAATCAAGTCAGCCACATAGATCGACATAGGGAGAGTAGCGGAGTCCAGAAGGGGTGGAATGTTCTCCTTCCCAGATGTAACTGGAAAACGGCACTCTTTGATATAGAGGCACCCTGTTTTTCCATCTGTAAGTCAGGCCCTGAGGAAAAACAAATCAGGTGTCTATTGAATTTGATAAAAAATAGACTCACCCCCATTGAAGGCAGGCAAAACAAACGCCAGTTAACTGAAGAACAGCTTCATCTTCATTTAGCTTCATCTGTTATTCCTTAGCTATTTGACCATAACAATTGGAATATGGCTCAAAAAAAATTAAACATGTCTGTCTTGCTTTGGTTCTTTAAAAAAGTTATAAACAGTTCACAATTGACAGCAACAATAATCAAGGTAAAGAGAGTACCAGTATGACATACCTTATGGTGGTTGTTCCATACAAATTAACAGAGTAAGCCAATTTAGGTCTAAATCACTATCAACTTCTTTTTTTATAGAGAGCTGAAAGTTTAACATATAAATAAAATTCTTTTACTTTTCTCCCAAATTCCCAGCTCGTTGGAATCTTCTGTTGCTTCCATACCTTAGCAAAAGTTAATCTAGCAGCAGAAATGGTGTACAGAGCCAAGTACCCAGAGCTTTCTTGGGATTAGAGCTATATAATTTAACAAATATATTTCTGGCTTAATTCTAACAGTTCGTCTTTGTGGTTTCTGTACAGTCCCACACGGGATTGCACTTGCGCAGGCCAGCTGCTGCGGGGATTTCTTCTACAAAGCTCTCTAGAAAGTTCTTTTGGGTTGGATCCTCCTTGCTTTGGGCTGTCCCTCTTTCCCCCCTGGTGCTTTGTTTCCTGCCACGGAGGATCAGGAGTCTTTGCGCGCTTCTGTTTTTCTCACAGGTTTTTGTAGTGCCTTTTTTCTTCTGTCTACTTTTTGATCTTTGCTCCTTTGATTAGTTCATAAAAAGGGGAATAAGAATCAAGACTTTGTTACTTCGCTGTGGCTCTGTCTAAGAAATGTGCTGAGTGTGGCCTAAAAATGGCTCAGTTGGATGACCATGACTGCTGTCTCTAATGTTCAGGTGAGGCCCACAACGTCTCTGCTTGTCTGATTTGCAAGCAGATCACCCCAAAAGCCCGATTGGATAGGACCTCTAGACTGAAAGCCGCCATTTGGGAGAAGGCTTTAGCGGCTCCTGGCAAAGATCAGACCCCTTCCAAGGAGTTGGAACTGGACCACGGTGCCTGCGCCCCTCCCCCCCTTTGGGGCCAGTGCCATTGGGATCTGTATTGGAACTGGGCCCACTATTGGCTCCAAAGAAATCCTCAGTATCTCAGTCGGACTTCCCACTCTTCCTCCACATGACTGGGACTGGATCCATCCCCTACATGGCGGCCCTGATCTCTAAGAAATCCCTTAAGGGCGTGATTAACTTACACACATGCACACCACCCTTCCCTGTTCCCCAGTGGAGCCTTTCTTTGTTGCTCTCTGCCTTAATGCTTAAGCCCTTTGAGCCCCTTGCCACAGGTCGTATGCCTATAAGTGGTCCAGGTTCCTGACTTCTTGGTTCGTGTCAACCGTCACCAACTTCTGTGGACCCCCACCACATTTTCGACTTCCTCCTGTCTTTGTCAGATTCTGGACTGTCATATACTAGCAGCCATTTTGGCTTACCACAATCCCATTGATGGATTTTCCGTGTGAGACCTTCTCCATTTGCATCCTCCGATAGATTTCCATCTCCACTCAGAAATTTTCTTGCTGGACTTCATAGTGGAGATGTCAATGCCAAATGGTACCGATGCGGAGATTGGCCCCTCGATGCTGGCGGATTGTCAGTACCGAACGCCTCCCAACACCAGGGTGAAGGAGACTGTCAGCATCGAGTCGCCATTGAACTCGATGGTTGCAGTTCACTCCTGGGTGCTGGAGATGGCAGCGAACACCGTTTGTGTGCCCGTTTCTTCTTTTTGGCTTTTTTAGCGGGCAGCTCAGAGTCTGCTCTAGCAGCCACCTCCGCGGTAAGGCTTTTGGCCGGGGTAGGAGCCAGAGCGAAGCTTACCGAAGGCGTCCGTTCCTTTGTCAGAGAACTAGGCGGCAGCAAGGCTTCAGGAGCTGCAAGGGTCTTCTCCCACAAGGCAGCTTTGAGGCAGGCTGTCCTTCCTTCTCGTGCCCAAGGATTTAGAGCCTTACAGGCCTTGCACGTCGACATATTGTGGGCTTCTCCAAGGCACAGAAGGCAGGAAGAATGTTCATCGGACTGTGCCATCTTCGCCTCACAGTCAGTGCATTTTTTAAACACCACCACGTTTTGTTTGTCTGAGGCCATAATTTTACCTCCGAAGAAGCGCAGCTCGCTGACACAAGTCCTCTCAGAGTGGCAGCAAACAGAGAACTGAGGGAAGAGTGTTGGCTCCTCCCAGGTCACGTGATTTTGGGGCAGGAAGTTGCTGGTCTGGGTAGGAGCCAAGCACTCTTGGGAAGAATTTTTTTTCTAAAATAAGCTTGCTAGTTCCTCCCGGTGGCTGGTCTGGGACTGCACAGAAGCCACGAAGGTGAACAAAGTTTACAGGTAAGTGCAACCCCTGTTTTCTAGTGCATTTCCATTCCACCATATGTGTATGAAGTCATCATTTTGTTCCCCACAATACCAACATACATCACTAACTCCTTGGTACATTCTAGCAGGTGAGAGGTAGGTTTGATGGAGCATTTTTATAGTGTTCTTTCTTAAACAAAGACCAATAGAACAAAGTTTGAGTCCAGTGGCGCCTTTAAAACCAGCAACAAAGTTTTATGCCGTGTATGAGCTTTCGTGTGCACGTGCATTTCCTCAGATACAATGAAATGGAACCTACCAGTCCATACGTATAGGAAGAGGTTGAGCAATAAATCTGCATAAAACATAGTGGAGATATTTATCAGAATCAGGAATAACAACTTAGTTTATCTGGTTACCATCTCTCCGTATATATAATTGTGTTTTGATCATGGACTCTCCTGACCATTCCGCAAGCTCCCAAATCAGTTGGCTCCCTGATCTGTCACTCAGAGGGTCTCCCTATCCACTGGCTGTGTTGCCTGAGTCCTGCCTCCAACATTCTAAACAGTTTGCTGTTCGTCTCTCCCCCATAGCCAGTCAGAACACAGAGGTCATTTTGCATATGTGGCCTAACAGGCCTTTGCCTCTAACATTCTAAACAGTTTGCTGTTGCTGTTGGGAGTCACTGAATGTGTCCTGAGGTAAAATACATATCCCAGTCTCCATGTGGGGCCTGGAGATCTCCCAGAAATCACCGCGTTCCCCAGCCACAGCACATCATTTCCCCTATAGAAAATTTCCCAGCTATTACAACTGATGTCCAGATGACCAAGATCAGTTCTCCTGGAAACAACGCCTGCTTTGGGCAGTGGACTCTAGGCATTATACCCTGCTGAGGTCCCTCCCCACCCCAAACCCTGCCCTCCCCAGGCTCTACCCCATAAATCTAAAGGTCCCTTTCCCCACCCCAAACCCTTCCCTCCCCAGGCTCTACCCCTCAAATCTACAGGTATTTCCCAACCCAGAGTTGGGAACCCTGTAACTGACTATGGAATCGCTTTCCAGACCCTTGGAACCCAGAAGACATGGCATAGGAGGAAGTGGTTTTCTACCTTAGCTGCCACTGCATAGCCCCAAATCAACCTAAGTCAGGGGTGGAGGGGAACCATAGCTGTTACCATGAGGCTGTCCTCCCATACTACCCACTTGGGGCAGCAAAATGACTTGAGACAGCCCTGCCTTATAGCTAAGCAGAAGGAAATAAACATGGCTTGCCTCCCTCTATTTTCCCCTTCCCTCTGCTGCCCCACTAGCCACAGTTGGGACACTCACCTGGAGCTTCCTTCTAGAGCTCGTTGTATTTCTTCCCGCAACAGCCTACGATGTTTTAACAGATGCAAAAACCAAACAAAGATAACAAGTCCACATGGTCATCTGTTTGGATTCAGTTCCCTGGGAAAACACAGAGAGGCAATTAGATATATCAGACTTGAAGAGTGATGTGTAAATGTATCCTCCTTAATTGTGGAACAGTAAGATCAAATAAACAATACCCTGCTCTTACGCTACATTCGTCTCCTCTCAAGCATGGAGGGTAACAAATGGGAGGTGGGGTGACCCCATATAGACTGCTTCAGACCAACACGGCTGCCCACCTGCATCTAAAGACCAATAGAGAAAGACATAACCCCCCCCCCTCCCCTTTGCTTTATGGCTTTATTTGGGACTGGGGCTTCTGAGTTAATTGGGAGAAGCCTTTTCTCGGTATAACTATTTGTCTTGTCTGCTTGCTGTTTCCTCAGGCCTACTACTACTGTGCCATTGTTGAGGATGTGATCCTGCGTTTCACATGGACTATCCAGGTCTCCATTAACACTATGGAGATCTCCCCCCATGCCTCAGACATCATGACCACTGTTTTTGCACCACTTGAGGTTTTCAGGTAAGACACGCTGGCTAAATTGGTGATTTAGAGTGATTAACAAATGGAATTCACTGCCTTTGCAGACGGTCCAGTGTGGCATGTTACCCCCCCACAAGGGTCACACAGTGACCACCTTAATTCCAGTGTGGCCCCAATGCACTCCCTGAGCTAGCATCGTTAGCACCTGGTATTTCAGCTGAACATTCTGCCCAGCCTTATAAAAGCAAAAGACTCACCTTGTTGAGATTCAGACAAGAGGCAACTGGGTGTATCTGAGAGCTAGAAGTCAGAGGGGACTTTGGGCAGTGGTGTGAGTCTTTCTTGAATTGCATTGGGCAGAGGGGTCTCATGAGCAGTGGTGTGAGTCTTTCTTGAATTGCATGAGCTTGCCCTTCTCTCTGGTTCCAGAACATGCCTATGCTGCCTTTTTTGAAATCCAGGCATACTTTCTTTTGTTGCCCAGTCACATCTCAAATGTGCCAGAGTGTTGGAAATCCAGGAGTCTCAGTCCTACAGTCAGAGGACAGTACGTATGTCAAAAGATGAGTTTGCACACTTCTTATTCCAGTTTCAGACTTAGTGCTTCTCTAGTGCAAATCACACTCAAACCAGTTCTGTGTAATAACTTGCAGTAGGGTGGCACTGTTGTTCGTTTTGTCTTTCACGGAGCATGTATCAGCTCATTCTCACAGTGATCCAGTGAGGCAGCAGATTAGGTCAGGAGACATTGACTTGACAAGGACCACCCAGCAAGCTTTATACCTCAGTGAAGATTTGAATCTGGGTTTCGCACTCCCCCCCAAAACAACTATGCTTCTCTTGATTCATGACACTGGCCCCGATCACACGCAGAATTTGCCACAGGGTACTCACAAATGATGGAGCTGCGGTGGCTCAAGTGGTTAAGACGCTGAACTGCAGGCTGTAGAAGGTCAGGAGTTCAGGAGTTCAAGACCCGGGTGCCGCATGATGGGGTGAGCTCCCGTCTCTAGTTCCAGCTCCTGCCAACCTAGCAGTTCGAAAGCAAGAGATTGCAAGTAGATAAATAGGTACCACTTCGGTGGGATGGTAACAGCGTTCCGTGAGCCTTGGTGTTTAGTCATGCCGGCCACATGACCACGGAAATGTCTTCGGACAACGCTGGCTCTTCGGCTTTGAAACGGAGATGAGCACCACAACCCTAGAGTCGGATTCGACTGGCTTTCGAGCAAGGGAACCTTTACCTTTACTCACAAATGCCGCCCGTATTTTACTGGCGCAATCAGACGGACACATCTGGCCAGTGTCCCGCACCCATCAACAACCCGTAGCAGTCAGCCAAAGAAGCGGAGTTTTAAAGTACCCGGGGAAATCCACTGTCAACTGGTTGCGACGGGCTGTAGCCGGACGCTCTCCGTGTGATCGCTGCAGCGTGCCCCTCTCGCGTCCCTGCTTCCTGGTTGGAGCATGCCGGAAACGCCTGCCCATGGAAATAACGCCGTCGCGTCTGAACGCGTTGGGTCATATCAAATTGCGACAGCACAAATCGCCACGCCTCCCCCACCCCCGCGTTTTCCGGCATGTGTGACCGGGACCACTGGAAGTCTTCTGTTCCCCCCCCCCAACATCTGACATGCTAAAGTGTTGCTTTTAGAAAGAGCAGGATAAATACAACCCAGAGATCCATCCATTAGCCGGGAAGCAATGCAGCAGCCTCACCTGCCTTTGCTCGCCAACAGAGGAGGAGGCAGACTTTTATCCCACTGATGGCTTTCTTGTTTTGGTTGCCCTAATCTATGTAGCTTCTGGTTTGCAACAGGCCACGAAGAGGCCTTTATGCTTCCAGCATGAGTTTGTGTCTTGACCGTAATTGTTCTCTTCCCCCCCACGCCCCCTGCCCTCTTCCTCCTTTAAGGCGGTTTGTCTGGAATTTCTTCCGCTTGGAGAACGAGCACCTGAACAACTGTGGCGAGTTCCGTGCCGTCCGGGACATTTCAGTGGCGCCGCTGAATGCAGACGATCAGACTCTGCTCGAACAGATGATGGACCAGGAGGATGGTGTCCGAAACCGCCAGAAAAACCGGGCGTGGAAGCGTAGCCAGAGCGTGTCCTTGCATCGACCCCATCTTGCTTCACAGTACGTCTTCACTGCTCCGTAGTCTCCCTTGATTCCCTTTCTTGCACTAAGAGTCCCATCTGGAAAAACGTGAAGTGTATAAATAAGGCAAGGCTGGGGGAGCTGTTACTTGTATGCAACTTTACACCGTGTCTAGCTTACCTAGGGCTTAAAGGAAGGTGACTGTATTCCCTCCCACAGAGCCATATAGTGGAAGAAGAAGCGGACGTTAACACAGAAAGCTTAGCAATCCAGTGAGTGTGTACAAAGCTAGCGTTATTTCAGGGACACCTGCCTACACTGAGAAAAGCAAATATATATGTTCAGGGCAGACAGGAGATCTTTGTCAGTCGAAAGCAAAATCCAAATAAGAAAAAAAATCTACATATTTCCTTTTATTAGGGCCAAACAAAATTACGCAAAACAAAGACAGTGTAGATTTATTAACTTCTTGCTCCCAGAAAGCCAGGGATGCTGTCTAAGGCAGCACCATTTTAAGTCTGCCTGCTTACTTAGGCTTGCGCACAGAATGCTGATGAGATCGCGTCTTAAGATCACCTCACACATCTGCTCCCCACCCAGCCCCCTTTTCTATTATTTGTTTTTTTGTAACATACAGCCTGCATGGGTTTGGGGGTTTGGGGGTATTTTTGTATTTTGTGTGGGTGTGGGTGTGTGTCCGTGGGTGTGAGTGTGAGTGTGCGTGCACCTGGAAGTCATGGTGACCTCTGGGGACTGACCCCTACTGGGGGCCTGGAGGACATTCAGAGAGGTGGCTGAGTGAAGCCTGCCCCCGCCTCCCGCTTCTGGTATTCCTTGGAGGTCTCCCATCCAATTACTTGCCAGGGTCGACCCTGCTTCGCTTCCGCGATCTGATGAGATCGGGCCTGCCTGGGCTGTCCAGGTCAGGGCAAAAGTTTGCATGTTCTTTTGTGTCATTCTGATTGGAACCCATAAGGGAGAGCAGAGAGTTGTGAGGAGTGTTCACTTATATACTAGGTCACTTCTGGCAATGAAATATTTAGCACCTTTAATAGATTTTTTTTAATTGAACGAGGACTAGTCACTGTACTTTTTAAATGAAAGGTAGAATTCTTTGCATACAGTGTATACAGTGTATCAGAAACCATTTCCCCCCCCCTGTGTGAGAGTGCCATATAACTAACATCATTTGGTGATTCCAAGGAAGTCAGGCAAGATAAAAATGTTTAAAGGAAATAAATACATAAATGTACCTCCGGAGTGTGCCGCAGGACAGTTTGCTGGACCCACGTACCTGAAGACAGACTGACCCTCCAGGCGTGTGAGCTGAGAAGATGCGCACCTGCTTCTCCACGGCCTTGCAATCTCTGCGCTGTGGGAGGTGTGTGAGATTAGGGCATGTATCAGGCACAACAAGGTGCGAAGTAGTGCGAGCTTTTGAACGCCAAGGCTGGACATGGTCAGTTTGTTTGTACTTGACAAATGATCTGTGACCCTCAAAAGCGTTGGAATGCCCAGTCGAAATGGTTGATGTTGTGAGCTTTCTCCACTGTAGCCGCTACTCATCAGAGGGAGCTGTTAATCTGCTTTGTTGGTTCCACACTGTAAGCTGTAAACCGCCCTGAGCCGGCCTTGCTGGGAGGGCGGGATAAAAATCTAATGAAATAAAATAAATAAATGAATGAAGAGTACAGCAGAGAGAGCAGATCTTTTGCACTGCTGGCACATCGCAACGGTCTCTCTCATTGCCTTTCTTTGTTAATGTTGTGTTTCTCCAGGTCCAAGGCTCGAGACACCAAGGTGTTAATAGAAGACACAGACGACGAGGCAAACACATGAAGCGCCTGCGGAGTCTAGTTCCACATCCCTTGTTCTCTCTTGCTTTACTACCCTCCCCCTCAACCAATCCAACCTCTGGTACAGTTCCAGCAGAATACAGGAGAAAAATCTGAACACACTTTCTGAGCTCTTCCGGACCGGATCCTATGGACTCCAACAAGCTCACTGTGTTTTCTTTTATTTTTCTTCTGGTTTTTCATTTGATTTCTTGGTTGTTGTTGTTAGGTTTTTTTCTTTTCCCAATTTAAAAAAGAAACCCTTCGTTTTTGCCAATCAGAGGGACATTTAAGGAAGGGACTGTCTTAAGGATTGTTTACAATCTCAACAAAGGACAAATCATCTGGATGAAGAACAAGCGTCGTTGTCGTCGTCAGGACTCCCTAATGGGACTCTGCCGAGAACTTGACTCGGTCTCTGCTCAGTCCAGTTTTGACTGGTTGAAACTGGACCTGCATTTTTAACTCTGGCTCGTTCTCTCTCTCTCTTCTCTTCTCTTTCTCTCTCTCTCTCTCTGTTTCATTTTTTTTTTTTTGGATGGTTTCCTTCATATCTGGCACTCGCTGCACTTGCCGGAAAAGTGCACTTAGAGCAGTACCTTCATTCACGAAGCTACTTTTTAATTTGATGTAAACTTTCTTAAATAACTTTTTTTTGGGGGGGGGATACGACGTTATTTGTTGCGCATAGTTTTCGCCATTATTTATGACAGTTAACAACCAATTCAAGAAAGGTTTTGAAGTCCTGTGCAATGAAGGTGGTAACTCTCTAGAGACCAGACAAGGGGTGGGTGGATGGGGTGGGGGAGGAGATGTAGATCCTGCGTCGGCTCTTGTGAGGTCGAGCCCTTTAAAATACTTCTTGGATGAGAGGACTTGCACTGGTTTGACCTGGGATGTTATTTTCTTTTCTTTTTTTAAGCCAAAGTTTCTCTGATGGGTTTTACTTGCTGCTGCTGCTGCTGCTGCTGGTCCTCCAGGAAACCCCCCCCCCCGGGCACTTTGTGTATTTTTTAGCCAGATCATACTTGTCTGTCTCTTTTCCTCTCTCTCTTTTTTTGTAAAGTGGCTGTGCAGAAACAATACCAATGACCTTTTTAGATTCCTGGCTTAGAAAGGTTAGTTACGGCTAAAGTCCTGTGCAGTCCTCCAAAATAAAAAACAGAGCCTTAGTTTGATCAGTCGAGAATGGCTTTCATTCTAGTGAGCCGAGTCTCCATCCCGTGTGTTTTCTGTGGTGAGCCTAGTGCATGGTTCCCTTCCCTTCAGCTAGGTCATCGGTGGAAGAGCGGAAGAGCGTGGGAGGGAGGGAGGGAGTGGGCTGGGCTGCCTGGCCTTGGGGGGCGTTAGGCGATGTGTACAGGGGGTTAGGCAGACCCCGCCAGAGTTTGTCCCTTAGATACTTTAGACATTGGGAAGTGTCCGCAAGACCGAGGAAGTTGGTATTGCAACAGAAAGGGCTTTTTAACTGCTTTTTTTTTAAAGAAAAAAACAAAAACAAAGAAAAACTCTTTTGCCTGGACTTTGGCAAAGACTTGTCTGACAATCACTGGCCAAGGACATCCTCAGGTTAGCTTTTGTTTAATTTTTTTTTTTAACCTGTCTCCCCACATCCCCTCCCACCCCCCATCCCAAACCCTGATTTTCCAGTTCAGTGCTAGGCCTGTCTTTTACGAGCACGATAGCTGAGACTTCTAACTGGTAGGCAACGGCTGTACAGTTTTAGCAAATTCAGTAGGAAAAAGAAAAGTGGCACTTAAAAAAAAATCCCCCGAGCCTGTAGGATAGAACAGCAGCATGAATGTCGAAGGTGCCCGTACCTCCCTGCCCCCCACTCACCCTGCCTAGTCGCAAGCCTGCGTTGTGTCTGCTAAGCGTTCGTGCTTAACGTTAGCCAATGAAATCTTTTTTGTGCTCTGTTACACAGTCTGTGTGTGTGTGTGTGAAGTTAACACCATAAACAGGGGCGAACTGCTTTAGGTTTCCTTAACTCCGTCTCTAATCCAGGATTTGCTTTTGCAGCAAGGACTGCGGTGTGTCTTTTTAAAAAAAGGCTTTTTAGCAGGTTTCAGTTTGTTGCTGGTTCCTTTCTCTCAAGGAGCCCTTTTGGGTGCACCATCAGAGGCGCCCTTTTAAACAAGGAGGACTCTTCTTCCCCTTGTTCTCGTAATAGGTTCCCTACTTGATTAGTTATTTCCCACCTGACTTCCCAGGCCATTCACAAGATTTATTCTATGGTGTGTGTGTGTGTGTGTGTGTGTGTGTACATATTTTATTCAACAATATGCATTATTTGCCTCTAGCCCAGAGGAACTGAAGAAGATCTACCTTATTTTATTCTAAACAAAAGCAAAAGAATGCAAAGTGGAAGAGTGACTGCAGGCTGAGACCCCTTCTTAGGCAAGAGAGTCAGAAAGTGGATCTTGGGCTCACTTGTAATGTGTTATAGTCTGTCAGGAGGCTGTACCCTGCTGTTATGTCACTCTGCTCCAACCACTAAGATTTTAACACTGTGGAAAGATAATGGCATGTTATCGATTATTGGGAGTTAATGAGGTATGTCCTTTCTGTCCAGAGCCACTTAGTATTCCTAAGCCAGGCTTTTTCCAATTTCTAAATAACAGACTGATTGAGAATCCTGCATATCCGTCCGTCTTGGATATCCTTGCATACCCCTCCTTACTTGATTCCACCAAAGCGGTGCATTTTTTGCTTGGACAAGAACAGATGTACCTGCGTCACAATGTCTGCAACGAAGAGACATTTTCAGGGGGAGAGTTGCTCTGTTTCCCATTCTTAGGTTCTGAGATCTTGTTTTTTAACTCATGAACTTGCAAGTTGTTTACCAGGAGCTTTCTGGCTGGTAATGAATTGATAGTTGCCCATGACTTCTGATGAATAAACAGCATCCACCTGTAAATTTAATAAGATGGTGTGAAAGGAACATCGACTTCACCATGTGATGCTGATCAGTCGAATCATTTGTCACCTGCAACTTCTTCTAGCCCGAATTATTCAGCGTTGGTTATTCTCATTTAATTGTTACAAAAGAATGACCCAGAATTAGGATCGACCAGAGGGATAGTAGGAAATCCTGCCATCCACAGAATTCAGGTAGAATAAAGAGAAAGGATTAAGACTGGAGATAAAGTTGAAAATGGCATGTGAGGTGTTAGCACTGTCTCTCAGTGCGCCTGAGGGTTTTTTCATCCTGTACTGGTTCCTGCCGTCCCTTCTGGTCAACAGGTTTCAAAGTGCTACAGAAACCGTGTTCATTTGGGGGCAGTAATGAGAGAATTACACACCATGTACTGAGTAATGAGAGAATTACACAACAAGGCCTGTTTCGTTACATCATGACCGCATTGTAAAAAGCTACTGTCTGGCTCCAATCCATGTGATTCATTTTATACCAGTGGATACGCTGCTAGGTTCAGACACTGTGTCTCAGGACAATCTAACTGGCTGCACATCACCTGCATTTCCAGTTAAGAAGACTGTCCTGCATTCTGTGACGTTGACCAGAGTTCTAGAACATAATAAGAAGTCCCCAAATCACTGTCAACAAGTTGTTGTGGAAGATCTTCTGGAACGCCCCAAACGTTGGGAGTCAGCTTATCTCCTATCAATAAGTTGCTCTGCAATATTGAGTACTCTCTTGGCTTGAGAGCCAATGTAGACATTCAGAAGAATGGGAATTACCGTGTTCAGAGATTCCTACTTCCCATATGTTTTGGCTGAAATCAGGATTTGCAGGTTTCACCAAAGTAGAGTTTTTCTGTGATCCAGAGTTCCACGCAAGTACCCTGTTTGCACTGATGATGAGCGTATCGGATTTAGAGGTTCAGGGACAAGTTGCTCTAACTTTTCAGGGCTGTTTCTTTAATGGTGTACATTTTCTGTGCTGTATCACTGCTCCGGTTTTAAGCAAGGTGGTTTGGGAAGCTGATGGTTAGTGCAGAAAGGGAGTCCACCATGTAGTGATCACTGTTTCTTAACACCAAGAAAAGACCATGTTTTCTGCCATGTTTTCAGGGTACACTATGGGAAAATTACAGCCAGAATACTGCACCATTCTCCCAAAGTGAAAACCAGGGAAAATGCCATCTTGTTGCTGGAGACAGCCGTAGTTTGTTACTTATATGTACACGTACCCCAGTTTCACATTTGGCATGTAAGGTTTTGCGGTTTTTTATATTGTTTCAAAAACATGCAAAATCTGCTTGCCCCACAGGTGACAGAAAAATAATGTGCATGGTCCAAGGAAACTACTACTTTCAACTCATTTAGGAACGGCTGGCCTGGATCCCAAACGAGCAAGGGTTTCTGCCATGCAGCACGACTTTCTATCCTCTCACTGCAGCCCCATTCCTGCGGCCCCCCCCCCACGTGCTGTCTCCCAGGAACAGCATTTCAGGCTGCAGGGGAAGGCAGGAAGCCACACTCCCCTGGGGAGAATCCTTCCAAGTCAAGCGATCCAAGACAAATCTGTTGCCAGCCTTTGTTTCAGCAGACTCTCCTACTTTGTTCTTTCCAGTTGTCTCTTAACGTAATTAAAAGATTGTTCTTTAATTGGATGAAATGGACCTCCAAGGTGGCTATCGGGGAGAAATCTGTGGGTTTGTTTTTTTCCCGCTTCCATGACACCTGAATAGGAGGATTTGTCTCCTGTCACCAGAGAGAAGCATCCTGGGCAAGAAGGCGCAGCGACACCTCACTGTTTTGGTTTCTTATCAACCATAACTCCGATCATACGGTAAAGAGAACTTTTTGAAAGAAAGGATTTTCTTCTTCTAGAGAACCTTTTTCTAGAAAGAAACAGTAGTTTTCAGATTGCTGCTGCAAGTTCAGATCCTGCATTCTGGAGCAATTGCATGGTTGTGGGCCGGCAAGGCCTTGTTACCATCCTTGTTGCATACTCCCGTTTTGAATCAGTCCAGGATTATCTTTGACAGTGATAATCAAACCCAGGGGTGGGGGTGGGGGGCAGCCATCAGCTTTGTCTAGATCAGTCGTGTTTGGAAATTTACTAGAAGGCCTTGAGTTTCCTTGTAAAATTAGGAGACCTTCAAGGAGAGAATAAGCATTGGCAGACACAACTCTGTGACAGAGAACTTGTCCACTGTTACTAAACATCTGCAATGCACAGCTATATGGGACAATTGGAAGTGTGTATGCAGAGCAACAATGAGGCCCAGCAGGCCTCGATATTCCGTGTGTACTGACAATGCACCCGCAAATCCTCTGCAAAATGCAAGGGTTCTTTAATTATAGGTTTGTGTGATTGGTAGAAAGTTTGGTAGCCATCGATCAAGATCTCCCCCAGCCTCTTCAAAAGATCCACGTTATTCAATTTCAGTATCAATGTGTGTGTTTTTTCCTCCCATAAAAGCAGTTACCAGTGAGGTTCAAGAGGGGTAGATATGTTTGTTCCAAGTCCTTCTGTGTGACAGTCACCCAAGAGCAATGAAGAAGAAAGCCAAAAATATCCAACTGGGACTCATCCAAGGAATGAATTGAAATACCTGGTTTTAGACCTTCCTGACTGCTTCTCTCATTGTACTTGTAGCTGGCTATACTTTGTGGTTTTTTGCAATCCCTGGTATTTAAGTCACTGAATTAGAATCGGGGCACTTTGACTATCTGGCTTTGCCTCCCCAGATAAGGCGGAGCTGATTTTTCTGGGGCCAAGGCCGTCATTTACAGAAATGCAACAGTACAGGAGACTGCATCTGAGCCTGGCATCCTTTTGCTTCCCTATTGGCAGCTCAGGGGGAAAGCATCTTGCAAATTATTGACAGAATGATTGACTGAAAGTGATACTGAACAGGGCGAGGAGATCCTGTTTGGATCTAGAGGAGAGGAGTCATTTATTCATGCTAATTCCTTCTCCAGCACCTTTATACCATTTCTTGGATTAGAATTCACCCTGGCAGTGTGACTTGGCTAAGGTGACAGGTCCAAAGAAACGACTCTCCACAGAAATTTGGGCATCTGCGTAACAAAAACGAACCATTTAAAAATTGTTTTATTACTGGAACGAGGAGGGGGGGGTAATTACAGGGTTTACAATTAATGAAATCACTCCTCTCTTGAGCGGTGGATATAAAGCTGAAAGGTGAGCTTTTTTGCTGCTCCAGACCATAAGCCTTTCCTCCCCAGCCTGTTTGGTGGTCTGCTTTGTGTAGATTCTTCTGGTGCTTGGAGACAACGAGGACCCTTTTCTCTTTTTCATACACACCCCTGCCCTGCTGCTATCTTGACTCATTCCCATCCCTACCCATCCTTCCAGTGTTGGTCTCCATGATGAGTATATACTATAAAGCCCTGAGCTGTAGGTGTCAAAAGTAACTATGGAATGTGATTTTTGTCCTCTTGTGGGTGCTTTATTCTCTCTCTCTCTTTTCTTTTCTTCCTTTCTCTATCCCCTTCTCCACTCTTCTTTTGGCTCAGTGGAAAAGGTGAGGACAAAGACCTGCCGCTTGCTTGGAGTCATGATAATGTTACCCGTGACTGCGCTTTTAGCTGTCCTCCTCCTCCTTTCCCCTTCTCTCCCCCACCCCCTCCAATGGATATAAGATTTTCTGAAGTGTGGAATTACCTTTCTTGATAAGTAGGTTAAAAAAATGCACAACGTGGTACTGTTTCATAGTTCCTAGATGGTTGTATTTAAAAAAAGTTAATGTGGTTTCTGTGTTTTTAAAAGGAAAAAAAAGTGATTGGTTTATTAATCTGTCCTTTTTCATTATTACAAGCTTTGTTTTCCAATGACTTCCTGTCTGTTTCCGTGTTCTGGGTGCTGCGTCTGTCTCCCTGCCATGCTGCCTTTGCATGGGTTTTCCTTCAGTGCGCAAACATTGAACACAAACCACTTAGATTACTCAATTTACTCAAATGGGTTTTGCACAACTGCACAGTTCTCCAGTTTCAGTGGTTTTGCAAAGAAGAAATTCTTGCCATTAAGGGACTTGTATCAGAGGAAGCATGGCCAGTAATTTCTGTTGATTTCCCATTCAAACTGCAGGGGCCCACCCCCACCCCCCAATCCTCAAGAGCAACTTTTTGTGTCGCATGGAAAGCTGCTGAAGATGGGGTACTGGGAACCAAAGATTGAAAGACATAGCTATTCCTGGCCTCCTGCACACATAATACATTTTCATGCTTTCCACCTGTTAGAACTGCCACAAAATCCCACCTATTGTTGTAGGAGTTGCAGTTTCTAGGGCCGTTGGGAATTTAAATCCAATCACTTCTTCATTGGTTACCCCTAAGGAGAGCATGCCTGAACTTGTGAGCTGTGGATGCAACAAATAAGGTTTTGGAAATTCGCTAGTAGTATACAATCGTTAGTCAGGGAACCCTGATTGGATTTGGGTTTAGGAAATCCAGCATTGCTGCTATATTGCTTGTAAAATGTCCCTTAGCCCTGGTAGATCCAGTTTGAGGAGGGTGAGGCAGAACATCATTTCCATGACGTTCCTATTTTGTTCAAGTGATCCTTTACGCATGAAAAAGGAATGGAAACAACGGTCTTGGCATGAAATGGGCCCTGGAGGTAAACCACGAGTTGGGGGAACAGAAATTCATGTTGGGCCTTATTGATTTTCTTTTAACAAAACAAAAGTTTGGGTGATAGCTGCTGTTGGTCTTCCAGGGCAATTTGTTGGCCACTGCAAAACTGAATGCTGAACTTGATGGACCACTGGTCAGGTCCAGCAGAGCACCTCTAGATGCCCCTCCCAGATTTGCTCATGTGAAAATGCAAAAGGCGTAGCAGAATTGACATCTATTCCAAGAGCATCTAAATATCACCCAATGCACGCTCTCCAATCTTCACCCCTTCTACAAGGAGAGAGGACCATTGGAGGTTCTACATAGTTGTGGTGTTTGTGGAGAAACAGATGTCATTCAGTCTAATGCACAGAAGCAAAAACATCCTAGTCTCCTTAATCAAGACTATAAGATCTTTGCTAAAATCTTGGCAAACAGAGTAAAGAAAATCATACCTAATATAATAAAAGAAGATCAATATGGGTTTATTAAGGATAGGAATATTGCTCACCCGATTAGGAACATAATAAACGTACTACAACATGGCCAACAAAAAAAATTAGCCCTCCCAAAACTGGATGTCTATAAAGCTTTCGATACCCTCTCTCAGGAATTTTTGTGGCAGGTTATGAGGAAGTACGAGATGGGAGATAATTTTATAAAAGCAATTCAGGAAATATATAGAGACAGGAAAGCAGTGGTTAAGGTTAATAACGACAAATCACAAACATTTCAGATTCAGAGAGGAGTTCGACAGGGCTGCCCACTTTCACCGCTTCTATTCACCATAGCAATAGAACAGCTAGCTGAAAGGATAAGAAACAGTGTAAGGATAAATGGTTTCAAAGTAAAGAAGGAAGAAACGAAAATTAATTTATTTGCAGATGACATTATAGTGGTTATGTCAAACCCCCAAGAAGTGATGAAAGAGATTAAAACATACTAGAGGATTATGAGTGTTTCTCAGGTTTAAAGGTTAATATGGCCAAATCAGAAATCATGTACTTTAATGTCTAGAGGATTATGAGTGTTTCTCAGGTTTAAAGGTTAATATGGCCAAATCAGAAATCATGTACTTTAATGTGAATAAAGAGGGGGGAAAGTAAACAAAATTACAAGTATCGGTATGGGAACTAAAAAGTTTAAATACTTAGGTATAGAGATACAAAAAAAGACTGAACGAATTGCGGAAAGTAATTACAACACGATATGGAAGAAAATAGAAAACGAAATGGGAAAATGGGAAAACAAAACTTTAGGGCTCTCCACTAGAATTAAAATGTTCTGGCTACCCAAATTAATATATTTATTTCAGTTGATACCACTAGAAGCACACAGTGAAAAGTTAGAACATTGGAACAGAGTGATTAGAGAATGGGTATTTGGTAGCAAGAAGTGCAGAACCCAAAAGAAGTTGATATATGGTCCCAAAGCGGAGCTAGGATGGGGAGTCCCGGAGCTAAACAGCTATTATGAAGCCTTCCAAATAAAGTCCCTATTAGAGATAGGTGAAGGTGAAGAGCAAAAATGGGTTAGATTTGAGAATGAGATCAATAATAACATTGGCTGCTGGGGGCCTCTTTGTAAAGTCACAAAAACAGACCTCAAACTAACCAAAGGCCCCAGATATGCAGCCTTAGAAGCGTGGAGTAAGTGGCAAGAGCTATGGCTAAGAAAAACTTCAAGTTGGGCACCATTAAAATCTATAAATAGGGAAATAACAGGAAACGAATGGTGGGAATGGCTAAAAGCTAAAGGTTATTATAGGATGAGAGACATGTTTAGAGGAGGTAATCTAAAACCGGTACAGGAGATAATAGAAGAGGTGGGCAACCAACACTGGTTAAGAATAACTGGCCTGTATAGTAAGGTTAAAAAGATAAAGGAGAAAGAGAAAAGTTGGTTAGAGGAACCAACAGAAACATTAAAAGAAGAGATGCAAAAGTCAAAACAAGGTCTAGCAGGGAAAATTTACAAGGAAATGATATCAAATGAAGGCAAGTCTTATCTACAAAACACTTGGGCCAAAGAAGGTCAGATAGCAGAAAGTATGGCAAGCAAAATAATGAAAGGAACTGAGGAAATTAAAGTAATTAAATTTAATGAAATGGAGCATAACTTTCTTACTAAATGGTATAAAACACCAGCACAAATGGCAAACATGTCCCCAGGGATGAGTCCTAGGTGCTGGCATTGCAAACAATCGAAGGGATGGTATTCCCATATGTGGTGGGAATGCCCAGAGGTCAGAGTTTTCTGGACAAAGATATTACAAATTATAAAAAAGACATGTAAAGTATCATTGCCCATCAACTTTAATTTAATGCTAATGGGTATAGTAGGAAACCCAGCAATAAGCAAAGGGAACCAAGCTTTGTTTAAAGCCATGATACTAGCAAGTAAAGGAAGAACAAAAATAAATGGACAGTAGAAATCTGGCATAATTATTTGTTTGATCTCATACAGTCCGACATAATCAAAAAGTTGGAACGAAAGGCCACATGGGAAGATAAGACTACGGGAATCAGGATGAAGTGGAAGACCTACCTGGAATGGATACCTACAGAAGGAAGAAAAGACATTCAGAGCAAGATTCGGACTTTGTGCCCGTGGCTGGGAATATAGGACTAAAACACCAGAATAGCATAGGGGGGAGGGAAAAAACTATGTAATGTATGGTCAAAAGATAAGAGTTAAAATTTGTGAAAAACAAAAAATAAATATTAAAAAAAGAAGCAAAAACATCCTGAGCACATTTGATGGATTCAGTGTGTGCATATTTTAAATATGGATTGTGTAGCATTTAGGGTAGTCCTGGACAGATAGCCCAGGCTGGTCCAATGTCATTAGACCTTGGAAGCTAAGCAGGGTCATCTCTGGTTGGTATTTGGTTGGGAGACCTCCAAGGAAGTCCAGGGTCACAACACGGAGGCAGCCAGTAGCAAACCACCTCTGCACATCTCTTGCCTTGAAAACCCCCATGGGGTTGCCGTGAACCACCTGTGACTTGACAGCAATATGTATCTATATAGAAAATGCAGGATAGCTGCAGGCCTGTATTATATGGGATGTCCTTTTCTTCAAAGATGTAAATATTTGCACAATAAGTATTGCTGGCCCAAATGACTGCTTTGCTGTTTTAAGTACCATCAAATCCCGCCACGGCCAACCTGAAATTATACAGCTGCAGCAGTTCCAAACACTGTTATAATCTCTCCCTTCCTTTGCTATAGCTTTAGTCCTTTTTCAAAAATAGGTTGTGTGACAAACTCCAGTGGCAAATCGGTTCTCCTGCTTGATGAGATTTACCAAGTACCGGAAATTGAAACGGTTTGTGTTTTGCCACTTCAGCAGTGGGGGGGGGGGGGGCTCCTCTTTCTAGCCCCGTTCCCAGTGAACTCTAGAAGGGTTCATGTTTTAGGGAGCCTTTTCAGGAAACAAAACTGATAAACGCATCTAGCATTGCAACCCTATGTTATGAGGCAGGAACGGATTAAAACAATTTCATAATCCTTCGTGGTTTCCTTTTATTTTCATCGGGATTATGAAACCAATCACAGATATCAAAAGCTCCAGTTTAAACCAGCAGTTTGGGAACAGATGCCTTGTGGTGATGGGTGGGGCGGTTCACGCGGCAGACTTCGCAAGAATGGAGAGTGAAGGTTTCCACTTCCTTTAGAGAGATCCTTCTTCCCCTCTCTTTCCAGTCCCCGCTCCAGTTTGCTGCTGGTTTTAACTGAGATGGCTGCATGATAGAGATCCAGGTAAGGTTTGCGTAACTCTTGTGTTCTGCTTACTGCAAAGCCAAGGATAAGAATGAGTGCTGGTCGCTGGGTCCTTGCTCTCACACACTAGCAAAGGCATGCGGCTATTCCCTTGGCCCGGGGATGTCTGCTGTTACATGGTTTAAGAATGTGATGGAGCAGGAAGGTGATGCTCTGTTGATCCCAGAGCAAAAGCAGTAGGCTATGTAAATACTGGAATTACGCAGATGCCTTTGCCAGGCATAATAATCTGTATTCCGTATCATCCCAAAGTCTTGTGCCAACATCGCTACGTGTCGGTGCAACAAAGCTGCCTGATTGTCTACAAATTAGTACACTTTTTAATACCCTAGCCTGGTATACACAATTCCGTACCTTTTTGGCTTTTAAATCCAAGACCCCCTCCCTTAGCATCCAATGTGTTCTTCCCATTAATTAAGGCAATTGTCGGTTTCAGCATATCCCCCCCCCCCGAAACTGTATCTAAGTGAAATGGGGGAGGGGGCTAAGAAAGTTGGAGGGTCTGTGTACAGATATGGTTGCTCCTGGACTTGAAATGACAAATTGAATGCTGTTTATCGAGCTTCTGTTAATCGGCAGAGTTATGTGGAAACCTCCGACCAGCTGAATCTGAAAATAGTTCTCATCCCTCGCAGGTCCGGATCAGAGTTGTCGGGTTTGATTGAAGGTGGTCATGCACATTCCAAAGAGCTGTGCTTAGGAGCTTTAGGACTTGACAGAGAATAAGAATTGTCCCATTGTGGTGTAGCATTAGATGGCTGGTCTGGGATCTGGACTGGATGACTGACGTTCAGGTTTGTACTCTGCCTTCGATGCTCGCTGGGAGGCCTTGGATGAGTCACACACTGTCAGCCTAACGCACAGGATAAGGTTGTTGTGAGGATAAAATGGAGGCGAGGAGCCTAAGCTGCTTTGGGTCCCCGCTGGGGAGAAAGGAGAAGTATAAATGACACAATAGCTAAAAGGCTGAGCTATGAAGCAGGCCTCTGTCTCTCCCATCTCATGTATTCGTACAGTGCTCTTAAGCAAGCCAGCTTCAGCCAAGCTCCCCTCTCCAAAATGGCAACCACAGTGCCCTGTCCAATAGGGCTGCTGTAACTGCAACCTAGATGGACTCTTATTCTCTGCCGCAGCTATAGTGGCCACAGGAGGCTACCAGGTACTTTGGATGCTGCCTAGTCTGTTTCACTGACTTCTCAGGGCTACTAGCCCTGACCTGGATTGCTCAGGACAGCCCAATCTTGTCAGATCTCGGAAGCTCAGCAGGGTCAGCCTTGGCTAGTATTTGGAAGGGAAAACTCCAAGGAATACCAGGGTCATCATGGCGCAGAACCAAGCAATGGCAAACCACCTGTGAAACGTCTCTTGCCTTAAAAGCAAGCCCAGCTCACCACCTAGTGGTGCATAACGCTAAAAGAGCTAGAACTTCTGGCTGCCAGGCGATTATGATGATCCTGCTAATCAGGGCTGCTATGCTATAGCTTTACCTTTAGTCACTGTGCCATACGACGACGATTATGATGATCCTGATAATCAGGGCTACTATGCTATAGCTTTACCTTTAGTCACTGTGGATGTTCTGTGGCTGCCCCTGTGGTCACTCCTATATGTCATGCTGGATCTTCAGCCAGAAATGAACATACAATGTCTCTGTATACCATGACAGCCAGTGTGGCGTAGTGGTTAGAGTGTCAGACTAGGACCGGAGAGAACCAGATTCAAATTCCCCACTCTGCCATGGAAGTTCACTGGGTGACCTTGGGTCAATTACAGCCTAACCTACCTCACATAGCTGTTGTGCGGGTACAATGGAGAGGGGAATGATGTAAGCCACTTTGCGTCCCCATCGGGGAGAAGAGATATAAATGAAAGAACTAAAACAAATAAATTATATAAAATTTAAATAAAATAAATAAATCACATCCCTAGGCCAAGGAAATTACTTGATCGGTTTGAAGTAACTATGAAAGTTAAAATGGAATAATATGGATCCCTTGTATGAAACAATTTTGTAGCCTCTTTTCCACATATCTGCCAAGTCCCTTCAGATCAAAATCCCAATCTTGGGATGCAACGCTTGACATTTTACATCAAATCTGGGGAAATTATGTGAATTTTGGTTGGTTGTTGTATGTTGGTTAAGTTCAGCAGCACCCAAATGCTGATGCATGGAAGAAGAAGAGAAGAGATTGGATTTATACCCCGCCCTTCACTACCCAAGAGCGTCTCAGAGCGGCTGACAAACTCCTTTCCCTTCCCCTCCCCACAACAGGCACCCTGTGAGGCAGGTGGGGCCGAGAGAACTCTGACAGAAACGGCTCTTTTTCAAGAACAGCTCTTACCAGAACTACAACTACGGCTTGCCCAAAGTCATCCAGCCAGGTCCAAGTGGAGGAGTGGGGAATCAAACCCAGTTCTCCCAGATTAGAGTCTTAACCACAACACCAAACTGGCTGTGGAATTATTTTTGAACTTTTAAACTTTTAAGTAATTGTCAAAGCTGTGGATGTACACATAAACCATCAAAGAGCAGAGATGTTTACCCATTTTTGTGTAATCCTTGGAACTGTGGCATTAATTTATAGTCTCAGATGTCACTGCTAAAGTTGCTGGCTCCAGATAGGACAATTCCTGAAGGTTTGGAGCCTGGGGAGGGTGGGATTGGGGGAGGGGAGGGACCTCCCCGGGGAATAATGCCATGAAGTCCACCTTCCAAAGCAGCCATTTTATCCAGGGGAACTGATCTCTGCGGCTTGGGGATCAGTTGTAATTCTTGGAGCTCCCCAGGCAACTCCGAGAGGTTGGCAGCCTTAGCTCTGGGTATTTTATGTTAATATCAACACCGTGTGTCCATGCTGTGAAGCGGAGCCCTGACCTTTTAATCCCTACGAAAGCAAACCCTCAGGGTCCATCATTGCCAGGGCTCTTTTTGGGCAGGAACGCACAGGAACGGAGTTCCGGCTGGCTCCCGAGTTGGCCACGCCCGGCAGGAACTCATTAGCATAATAGGCCATCATTACTAAGGTTACCAGTTCTGGGCTGGGAAATACCTGGAGATTTTGGAGGTGGAGCCTGGGGAGGGTGTGGTTTGGGGAGGGGAGGGGAGGGGCCTCAGCAGGGTACGATGCTATAGAGAGTCCACCTTCCAAAGTGGCCATTGTCTCCAGGTGAACTGATCTTGGTTGCCTGGAGATCAGGTGTAAAATTAGGGCTGGTAAGAAAAAATATATACAGATGTGTGCCAGATGCCCACAGAATAATATAATGACAAAAGAGGCTAGATTAAAGCCATAACATCATTTAGTGTCTAGTAATGAAAAACAACCACTTATTCCTTCATTGAAAAAATACAAAGGTCAATAAAATTGCACAGAGCAGTCTGCTCCAAACTCTCTCAAGTAAATATCCTTCTGACAAGTCTTGTATACTCAAAAGCAGTCTCCTCCAAATTCAATCTCTCTTTCAACACTTATTCCGGACATTTAAGTGTTTCAGATCTCTGGTCTTTCCTCAAGAACAAATCTATAAACACAGAATTCCAGTGATATTACACTGAAATTACATAGTATTACATTGGTTTATCAGTCTCTATAAAACAAAGTGAGTATAAAAGTGGATAAGTAAATCCATCTTCCCCTATATGGGAATCTCACATTCAATCTGTATATATTTTTTCTTACCAGCCTGAAAAAATACAAAGGTCAATAAAATTGCACAGAGCAGTCTGCTCCAAACTCTCTCAAGTAAATATCCTTCTGACAAGTCTTGTATACTCAAAAGCAGTCTCCTCCAAATTCAATCTCTCTTTCAACACTTATTCCGGACATTTAAGTGTTTCAGATCTCTGGTCTTTCCTCAAGAATAAATCTATAAACACAGAATTCCAGTGATATTACACTGAAATGACATAGTATTACATTGGTTTATCAGTCTCTATAAAACAAAGTGAGTATAAAAGTGGATAAGTAAATCCATCTTCCCCTATATGGGAATCTCACATTCAATCTGTGTATATTTTTTCTTACCAGCCTGTTTTGAGATTGTGTGTTATTCTTGTGGATTGTAAAATTAGGGTTGCCGGGTCCCCCCTGGCCACCAGCAGGGGTGGCCAGATCCAGGTTGGGAAACTCCTGGAGAATTGGGGATGGAGCCTGGGGAGGACAGGGGGGCCTCAGTGCTGGGGTACAAGGCCACATAGCCCACCCTCCAAAGTATCCACTTTCTCTGTAAAATTAGGGTTGCCAGCAGTGTTCCCTCTAAGCTGAGTGAGTGTGAGCCAGCTCACAGTTTTTCAGCCTCCGGCTCACACATTTTTGTCTTAGCTCAGGAAGGGATGGCTCCAGAGCAAACTAATGTATGCAGTAGCCAAATCACCTGCTCACAACTTTAATGGCAGTCGCTCACAAAGTAGAATTTTTGCTCACGGGACTCCATAGCTTAGAGGGAGCATCGGTTGCCAGCCTCCAGGTGGGACCAGGGACCCCCCTGGAATTACAGCTCATCTCCAGACTACAGAGAAAATGTCCAGCTCTCCAAAAATGAGGCAGAGGTTCAATTTGGCTGATATAATTTATAGTTTTAAAATCAAGATTCCAGAGGCAAACTTCCGTCATCTGTTACCGTCAATATTTCCCACAGCTATTTGGTTTCCCCCTGACTTTTGAAGCTAATTGGTCAGCGTGGGCCAAACTCCAGACCCCTAAATATGCTTCTGCTGGATTATCACTATATCTAAGTGTACATCAAAACAAATGTGAATTCTACAACCTGCTAAGTATTTGGTATCTCATTCTAGACAATATAGAGTTAAACAAATTTAACTGGGAAAACATAACGGAAGCTAAATACAAATTGATGCTTTATTGTGGAAGGTCAGTAGTTCAGCAGTTTGAGACCCGGGTGCCACATGACGGAGTGAGCTCCCATCTCTAGTTCCAGCTCCTGCTAACCTAGCAGTTTGAAAGCAAGAAATTGCAAGTAGATAAATAGGTACCACTTTAGGTGGGAAGGTCACAGCTTTCCGTGCGCCTTGGTGTTTAGTCATGCCGGCCACAGGGCTATTTTTGGGCAGGAACGCACGGCACAGAAGCAGCACAAAGGGGGGCTACGGGATTTCCCCTCCCCTATGATTATTGCAGGTCCATAACTTATCAGGAGCTGCGGTGGCTCACTGGTTAAGACCCTGGACTGCAGACTGGAAGGTCGGTAGTTCAGCAGTTCGAGACCCAAGTGCCGCATGACGGACTGAGCCACCGTCTCTGGTCCCAGCTCCTGCCAACCTAGCAGTTTGAAAGCAAGAAATTGCAAGTTGATAAATAGGTAACAGCGTTCCGTGCGCCTCGACGTCTAGTCATGCTGGCCACATGACCACGGAAACGTCTTTCAACAGCGCTGGCTCTTTGGCTTGGAAACGGAGATGAGCGCCGCAACCCTAGAGTCGGAGTCGACCGGCTTCCGAGCAAGGGGAACCTTCCCCTTTACCTTTTTATTTTGCCTATTAACTCAAGGCTCTCAGTGTACAATATCAAAACATGCTTGGATTGACATGCATCACTAAACCTCATCGGACTTGGACATACACAGACGTCTCTACCTGTAAATGATATGAGCTTTTTTTTTTTTTAATTTATTTTTTCAATTTTTAACAATTCTAACACTTCAAACAGTGAACAATTAATTTTCCAATTACATTCACATCCTGTAAATAGTTCCTGCGTATGTACAACGTTATAACATGTTCAAAGAATTACAATACATTACTCAACACACTTCCGAATATGATTTCAGTAGAAAGATAACAGACTTAGCGTAAACTTGATAGGAACATTAGGAAGCATCCCGAACTATTGGAGCGGTAAGAAAGAGAAGAAAGAAAAGGAAATATTAGAGCTAGTGGAGATGATATAAGTAAGTAAGTATGAGAATTTGCGGAACTGGACATTGCATTAATCTTATATCCATTTGTGATATTGAGACCAATCAGATGAGATAAATTGTTTTTTGTGACAGATAATCTAGCACTGGGTACCATTTCTCTATGAAATTAGACTTTATTGGGGGGTTTTTTTTCTCATTAACATTTTATTGGTAGGTCTTATCTTCAACCCTTAATGTCAGGTCAAACGGTTTCTATGGTTGTATTATGAAAAATCAATACAATTTCTTTAAAAAACCCGATCTATCTAAGTCTCGGCACGGCCAAATCTGTGGAGACTGACATTTGCCTTCGTTTGACGCTGCGTCCGACGGCCTCGCGCGAACCCACCTTCGCAGACCAGCAACACCCTCTGGAGGCAGCAGCCGCGCTCCGCGGC
>NW_015169836.1:141491-172150 GCF_001447785.1 Gekko japonicus | reverse complement strand
GCGGGTAGCACTGGGGGGGGGGGTGGATTTGGGGTTGGCTCCCCTGGAATGCAGCAGCAGCAGCGGCAGCTCCCAGCCAAGCACAAGGCCGGCTCCAGCCCTTGCCTCGCACACAGCTGGCTGGCTGGAGGAGGGGGTGGGGGTGCTGCTGCTGCTGCTGCTGCTGCTGAAGAAGGGGAGGAGAGGCCACATTGCGGCTGAGGAGAAGCCTTCCCCAAACTGCGGCCCGGCCTCTTCCTCCCCCCCCACCACCACCCTCCTCCTCCTTCCCCTCCTTCCTTCGCATCCAGCTCTCTTGGAAGGGGCGTGGGACGCTTGCACAGGGCTGGACGTTTTGCTTTCCCGAAATCCAGGCCAAGGGCCTGGTCTTGGGCCTCTGCACTGGGCGCCTCCTGTCCCATCCCTCCCGAAGACGGTGCCCTTTGGAGCCCCTGGCTTCTGTTTGCTTTTTTTTGGGGGGGGTTCCTTGCTCCCTTTTTTTTAAAAAAAGAAATTGTACCACTTCAGGAGAGGAGCCTCGTGGGCCGTCGGATGCGGCTGAGGACACTTTCCCCCTGCTCGGCGGGAGTCTCTCGAGCGCTGAGAGCCCCGGCCCGAAAAGGAGGCCCTTGGCGAAAGACAACTGGAAAGAAGGAGACGGACGGACGTCCTCGGGAATGAATGAGACTGAATTCCTCCACTCAGGGTCTGGTCTCTGAGGGATGGGGTGACTGGAGGCCCCGGCCTGTGTCTTTGGCTGCGAGTCCCACGAGACGGGCATCGCCCTGTGCTGTGGAGAAGCCGGGCATCCCAGTATGGTGAGTTTTGGACTGAGATGCTCATGTCTGTCTCTGCTTGCCCCCCACAGAGGCAGGGGATCCCTCTTGTCGGTCTCTCTGAGACGTCTTGGTAAGCTTGCGTTTATTGACAGATCTTGAAAGAGGCTGTCCTGGTACGAGATGGAACAACCCTGCTCATTTGCACTTGTCTATTCGTTGTACTATGCAAATCTGAACGTTTCCCACTGGTTAGAACTGAGGATAAAGGGTTGGAAGGAGAAGGAAGGGGAACTGTTGGATTGTGGGGTCCAGTGTTCCCTCTAAGCTGAGTGAGTGTGAGCCAGCTCACAGTTTTTTAGCTTCCAGCTCACAGATTTCTGTCTTAGCTCAGGAAGGATGGCTCCAGAGTTAACTAATTTATTCAGTAGCCAAATCACTTGCTCACAACTATAATGCCAGTAGCTCACAAAGTAGGATTTTTGCTCACAAGACTCCACAGCTTAGAGGGTCCTTTGGGCAACGTGTACCAGTGGAACTCTGAAAGAGGATATTCGAACGGAGAATTCGCCCTCCTTTTGCATCCAGCTTTCTTTAGTGCCCAGTGCAAAAGCAGAACACATTTAGAGTCAGGTGGTACCGTTAAGACCAACAAAGGTTTATTCAAGGTACGGGCTTTCATGGGCAGGCACACTTTTTCAGATACAGTGAATCTTTGTTGGTCTTAAAGGTGCCACCGGACTCTAAATGTGTTCTGCTGCTTCTGACCAACATGGCTGACTCCCTGGACTGGTCCAAAAGCGGTTTGAGGCTGTTGCCGGGAAAGAGGCCTCTGCTCCCAGCTGGTCACCCTGGCCAGTGCCAGACCTTGCTAACCTGGCCTGGAAGGGAAATGCCTCCCCTCCGTCAGAGGGGCACAGCTGAGGAGAGGGTGGGTGTGGAGCAGGTCCCAGAATGCACTGGAGTTGGAGTTTTGAAACAGGCGGGCACAATCCCTGTAAATTATCCCAGCTCTGACCTGCTCCCAGCATTGCCCCACGCTCTGTATTTGATTCCCTTCTTGCCACTGTTTCTGCCATCTGCTCAAAGATGTTTGCCAGAGTGTCCAGTTTCTTAGCCACCAGCCCAGTCATCTGTGGGACTGGAAGGGAGGCAGCTACGCCTGATGCCACTCAACAAAGCCTTCTTGAAGAAGAAGAGACAGGATTTATACCCCATGGCCCTTCACTACCCGAAGGAGTCTCAGAGCGGCTGGCAAACTCCTTTCCCTCCCCCTCCCCACAACAGACACCCTGGGAGGTAGGTGGGGCTGAGAGAGCTCTGACAGAAACTGGTCATCCAGCAGGTGCAAGTGGAGGGGTGGGGAATCAAACCCGGTTCTCCCAAATTAAGAAGAAGAAGAGATTGGATTCATACCCCACCCTTCACTACCCGAAGGAGTCTCAGAGCGGCTTACAAACTCCTTTCCCTTCCCCTCCCCACAACAGACACCCCCTGTGAGGTAGGTAGGGCTGAGAGAGCTCTTGACAGACTCTGCTGTTTTTTCAAGGACAGCTCTTATCAGAACCATGGCTTGCCCAAGGTCATCCAGCCAGATGCAAGTGGAGGTGTGGGGAATCAAACCCCGTTCTCCCAGATTAGAGTCCGCACACTTAACCACGACACCAAACTGACTCTCATGGAATTTGTGGATTACTCCACCCTTGGTCAGACCCGTCTTCCCCTAGATTGCTCTCATTTTAGTTTTGTGGCCCTTGACTTGGAGTGCAGTGTTTCCAGTCTCCTGGCCATGTTGATCCTCCTGCGGCAGAATTCGTGTGACGGACATGTCCCTCAGCTGCCATGGCATAGGGACGCCAGGACCCCCTGGCCACTGGTGGGGAGTGGGGGGGTTGGGGTGGCCAGATCCTGGCTGGGAAACTCCTGGAGATTTGGGGATGGAACCAGCCTGGGGAGGACAGGGGACCTCGGCGGGGTACACAAGGCCATAGAGTCCATCGCCAAAGCATCCGTTTTCTCCAGGGGGAACTGATTTCTGTAGTCTGGAGATGAGCTGTAATTCTGGGGGATCCCCAGGCCCCACCTGGAGGCTGGCACCCCTATGTATAGGACTCCCTGGCCTTCCTAGCGCATGCAATTCCATGATGAATTTTCTCATGTTCTCTGTGTTGGAAAAATTGGCAAAAATACTTAGATATTCAGAGTTTGCAATGGATCTTTGCTTCACTGGAGAGGAGGCATTTCCTTTTGTGTAAAGGTCTTTATTTCTAAGGGCAGGGTACACAGGAAAAGCCACAAAATAAAAGACCTAAGACTACATCTCTACAGCTGCAAAACAAACCGACTGTGTCTTGCAACAACAACTGTAACGGAGATTCTTCTTCTTGACCCCTAGAAGGACATCACCTGATTATATTAACCAATGATTGTGAGTAAACAGACTTAGATTTCCCGGGCTTTGTTCCCATTGGCTTTGAGCTGGGTTTCCCTTCCAGGTCAGTCTAAACAAAAGCACACAAGGTAAACAGAATAACCCTATAATGACTGAATTAGACCTTGCAACACACACATAATTCCAACACTCTGTTGGGTCTTAAACTCTTACCTGGAAAGATTATTTTGGTAGATGCTGAAGTACAGGCTTACGCCCTACATCAGAGAGAACTGCCTTTATGCTAGCAAATCTCAGTTCTTGTTATAGTTTAGAAAACGTATACATCACTTTTCCATTAAGATGAATCACTAGAGCAGCTTATAAGAAAAAGCTCCAAATGCAACAACAGCTTAAAAACAATACTAATAATAACTGAAATGTAAAAATCAGCAATACAAGTCCCTCCAAACTTTAAAACTCCAGAGAAACGCAACACCAATGAAATATTTTGAAATGCCTTTTGGAGTAAATTAGTCTTAAAGCTTCTCCAGAAAACCTACAAAACAACAACAACAAAATAAATACACCCTGGGTTGCCTGGGTTTAGGGAATTCCTGGAGATCGGGGGGGGGGGTTGGGGAGGGGAGGAAGCACGGATGTGATGCCAAAGAGCTCACCCTCTGAGGTGAAGGATCGCCGACCCCGCAACAACAGTACCAGCACCAACTGTGTTATTGTTCACCAGTCTCTTAACATGGTTTTAATTGTTTTATTGCAAATATATGCTGATTTTATGTAAGCTGCCCTGAGCCAGCCATGGCTGGGAGGTGGTCTGCTGCAGTAGAGCCAATTCAGAGTCCAGCGGGGGGGCCCTTTAAGACCCACAAAGGTTTACTCAAGGCGTGAGCTTCCGTGTGCAGGTATCTGAGGAAGCGTGCCTTGCAGACGAAAGCTCATGCCTTGAGTAAACCTTTGCTGGTCTTAAAGGGGCCCCCACTGGACTCAAAATCCGTAGTACGGAGACCAGTTGTAATTCTAGACCTCTAGGACCCACCGTGAGGATGGGTCCTAGTCTTAACCTGGTCTTGGGGAGGACATGCCACAGTTGAAGGAGAGCACTTGGCTGAGAAAACATTACAGCATCCAGAATTACTGTATCAGTACTTACCCAATTCCGTCCAAAGATATTTGTTTGGTGTGATTAATGAAAAACCATGCCAGTGGGTGAAATAGCAACAGATGGTGGTGCTCCTAAGGACCAGTCAGTGGTACAGAATAGCAGTCACTTGCACAAGATGTGGGTTTTTCCCCCTCTCTCCTCGTTTTTAACATCCAGCCCAGTACAGAGTTCTGGAGAACCTAAAAGCTTGCACAGTGTGTTATGCTATTTTGGTCAGTCTTAGCAGAAGGTATTACATAGCTTTTAGTTTGGGGTTTTGCTATGGAGCAATACAGCTGCCTAACATTTGGGAAACTCATTGCAGGAATCTTAATTCCCTATCTTTAAAAGGGGGGGGGGATATTTATTTAACATATGACTCTAGTAATGAGGAGCACAGATGCACAGGAAAATGGTTTCAGAACAATAGCGCAAGTGTTACAGAACCCAAGGAGAGAATAAAAAACATGAGGCAAGCTGAGTTCCCCAAATCACTGGTTCTACCCTTGGCATTCTTTTTTGCATTCCTGTCAGAGGTTGGGTTGGATGCAGACTTCACTCAATTACTCTCTATTCCCAGTTCTTGCCTTGTGCATCCCTTTCCCAGAGTGTGCTAAACCTCTTTTCCTCCCAACTGGGAAGGGTTCTTCAACCTATCCTGAAACGTGGGCTAGGCCTCCAATCTGGTTAAGCCTGTGGGCACGTTTGGAATTGTGAGGATGGCTAGCGGGCACCACCACAAAATGGCTGCTGTGAGGTCCTTGGGCATTTCAAACCAGTCATCCTCTTACAATGGAGGGATCTGTTTCTGAAGAGGCGCCCCCTCTGCAGACACAAAGATAATGCCTCTTGGGTTATCCTGAAGCACCACCTGCGCCATTGAAGTGGAAGGAAGCGAGGACTGGCTCATTGCTTTTGTGAAGAAATGCTTTTGTCAAAGGAGCAAATGAGCTCCAGGAAACCTATTGGTGGATGCTACAGCACCCATGGACACCACACTGTGGCTCAGCGGACAAGAACTCTTCCCTCCAACACTTTCCACTCCGCCCTTCCCCAGTTAGCACCACGGGAAGGCAGCTAGGCATTGCCACTCTCCCAAGGACACGTTCCCTCCGGGTGCCAACCCCTCGAGAGGCTTGGAGGGGGGCAACTAGGGGGAGGGCCTTCTCGGTGGTGGGCCGTCCTGCTGCAGCCCACCTGACGCCAAATGTGCCATCTTTTCAGCACCAGGTTAAGACAGTCCTCTTTTTGGAGGCCTTTAAAGACCTCCCTGGTCATGGCAGGGGCCCAATACCATTAGCCAGGTACTTTTCTTTCACTTTGGGTTAGGTCTTTCTGGATCCGGTCTATTGCTTTTAATTTTTTTTAATGTAATCTTAAATTAACTTTTAATTCTTAATGTTTTATCTGTTGTATTTTATTGTTTTTACACTTGTTGTAAACTGCCCAGAGAGCTTCAGCTACGGGCAGTATAGAAGTGGGGGTGGGGGGGTCCATATTTGGACATTGTCTGTTAAAATGCTGACAGCAATCCACTGTGGCAACATGCAGCTGAGCATTGCCCGTAGTAGATTTCCCATTAAACCAAGCGGGCTTTTTCTTCCCTTGTCTGCTCCCAGGCGTAGGTGACTGGTAATGAGATGGGGCACAGTGGGCACACAAAGAAGACATTTCCTAATCTGAACGCCTTTGAAAAGAGGAGGCTGGAAGTACCTGTTGCCATGGGCACGGCGCTCCTTTCCCCAAGCCTGCGTGCCTCTCTCAGAAGGAGCCGGCTTGGACAATAGCAAATGAGGAAGTGCTTCAGTCCTCCAACCCGCATTTCCAGCCTTTCCTCTCTCAGATTCAGTGGACAGTCCAGCCCGGTGTGGGCAATGTCGTCAACTTTGCTGGAGAAGGGTGTAGTAATTGAGAATGGTGGAGAAAGGCAGGAGGAAGTGTGTATGAAATGGTCTGCTCCCCTTTCCTAAGGGGTACTAGTATGTGAGTTGGGTATAGGGAGAGGGAAATGAATGAGCTCTTTTGTGCATATGAAGTTCCTGAGGCTGAGACTTGGCGCCTCCCCCTGGCATCACCAGCTGCAAAGTTAGTTAGGGTTACCAACTAGGGTTCCCAGGTGCCTACTGTCTGCCAGTCGGGGGCTCCTGGCTGCTGTCCAGGGTCTTCTGGAAATGACATCATCATGTAGGGGACGCTTTAGTGTTCTGCAAAAAAACTCTATGGTCACCATAGAGTTTTTAGCTGAATGATAGAGTGTCCCCCGCACAATGTGCCCAGTGCGATGCTGGCACCTCTGGGAGACATCATGGTGCTGAGTATGTCAGGCGTGGTGGAGCTCTTTGGAGGCGGGGCTCCCCACTGGCTGGCTGGCAGCAGATCGCCCCCCCCCCCGAAATCAGGATAGCCCCATCCCCATCAGGGGGATGGCAACCCTATTGCCAACCTCCAGGTGAGGCCTGGTGATCTCCTGCTATTACAACTGATCAGTTCCCCTGGAGAAAATGGATGCTTTGGAGGGCGGGCTCCCTGGCCTTGTTCCTTGGCAGAGGCCCCTCCCCTCCCCAGGCTCCACCCCCAGAATCTCCAGGTATTTCCCACCCTGGAGCTGGCAACCTTAGGGGGAGAGTGTCTTGGGAGGCTTACCAAGGGGAGGCTTTTGGGTTTTCTTGGGAATAGTGCGCCCTGAGGCACAGCTCCTGAGGAACAAAATACGTTTGGGTTTCCTTGGGAATAGTGCGCCCCGAGGCACAGCTCCTGAGGAACAAAATACGCAGTTATTGGTAAGCAGAAAGCTAGCTTCCTTTGCGCCTGTGGGTAGTTCCGTCTTGCAACCACAGAGCAAACCATGTAAAGAAGGCTGGACATGTCTTTACGGAGTATGGGGGGGATTATTCTGCAAGCCTTTGAAACATATGGAAAGTGAGCAGCTGTAGAAAATTATCAATGACTGCTGATAGGTTTCATATGGACAGATCTTGGTACTTCTGTGATGATTTTTACAATTCTAAGATTGCAGACTGTGTGCTAGGCTTGGATATTTTTTAATTTATTTATTTATTATTTATTATTGGATTTATAACCTGCCCTCCCCAGAACGGGCTTAGGGCGGCTGACAAATGAGGCACGTATGCCAAGATGAAGACAACTAAAACAGAATAAAACAATCATTTATACGGTAAAGTGCAGGTGCTCTAGTTGTCACAGAAGTCCTTAATAACAAGATGGGGTTTTGGTAAAGATGGTCCCAGAAAAACAAGGTACGTTCCAGACAGCACTGCCATCTATTCTTCATCCCAGGGCCGTCTCGCTCCCTGATGGTGCCCACTCCAATTGGTGGTGGTGGTGCGATGATGGTACAATGGTGGTGGCGGCTCCTACTCAAAAGCCTGGTGGAAGAGCTCCGTCTTACAGACCCTGCATAACTGCACAAGGTCCCGCAGGGCCCGGATCTCCTCCGGGAGCTCATTCCACCAGGTAGGAGCCGCCACCGAAAAGGCCCCGGCCCTGGCTGCAGCAAGTTTGGTATCTTTGGGGCCTGGGGTTACCAGGAGATGTTGAGTCCCTGACCGTAGTGCCCTTGAGGGAACGTATTTTTATGTCGCGGGGAGCTGAGAATTTGTTGACATTCCTTTGTTGTATTGTATATTTATTTTAACATGATCCCTTAAGGAAAAGGCCTTTGCATTAATTTCACTTTTCACTGGTTATATTGGTTCCTTGCTGTGGCTGGTTATGGCTCAAGTGGTTAAGATGCTGAACTGCAGACCGGAAGGTCGGTAGTTCAGCAGTTCGAGACCCAAGTGCCGCATGACGGAGTGAGCTCCTGTCTCTGGCCCCAGCTCCTGCCAATCTAGCAGTGCAAATGCAAGAAATTGCAAGTAGATAAATAGGTACCGCTTCGGTGGGAAGGTAACAGCATTTCGTGCGCCTTTGTGTTTAGTCATGCCGGCCACATGACCACGGAAATGTCTTCGGACAGCGCTGGCTCTTTGGCTTGGAAACGGAGATGAGCACCGCAACCCTAGGGTTGGATTCGACTGGCTTTCGAGCAAGGGAAACCTTCACCTTTACTATATACTGCTTCAGCCACAATTTAGGAAGGGGGGCGGGGGAATCAGTGTTCTCACCTTGATTAAAGAAAACATTAAATTGTTAAAAATATGAAAGTTGCTTGATCTACATTGACCAGATGGTTTGGATTTTTTTTTTTTTTAAAAGTCTGGCATTATTTGTTATTTTTCTAGCTATCTGCACACCGCTTTCCTCCACGACGGGGATCCAAAATGGCTAACGGTATTATTCTCCCCTCCAATATTCTATCTTCACGACAGCCATCCCAGGCTGGTTGGGCCGAGAGAGTATGACTGGCCCAAGGCCACCCAGTGACCTTCTGTGGTAGGGTGGGGATTCAAATGTGGGCCTCTCAGGTCTCCTAGGCTGACGCTGATCGCTTCACTGTGCCCAGCTAGCACAGGGTATCCCGGGCCCTGGATATGGGCTCCTCTGCAACATGTCCCTTCGTCTGTGACACCTCAGAGACTCTTCTCTGGCCCAGCAAGCAGGGTTTGGCTCACAATGCTTCTGTTCTTTCCTCCTAAAGGTCCCTGGCTGCCTGGACCCTGAAGCATGGAGGGGAATTTCTCTACTGAGAGAAGAAGGGCCATGAAGAATATCAAGCAATGTGCCAGAAATATCCCTAGACTTAAACAACCCCCCGAGAGCCCTGAGGGCCCCCACAGCGCCCCCATCAATGGGCCGTCCTGGGTTCCGGTTCGGCTCTCAGGGGATACCAGCCGGGGCACTTCTGTTCTGGTGTCCAAGGTGAAGGCTTTGAAGGAGAAGAAGGGTGCCCTTAACAAGCAGGGGGACCTGGTGCCCCAGGAACGGGCTTCTCCCAAGAAGGCCAAGGCTCGTAAAGGGAAGCCACCACCGACAGAGCCCGCCCCTCAGGACATGTTAGTGGAACCACAGTCTCAGATCCGCACCTACTTGACGGACGGGCTGCTGGACAGCACTCCCTACCCGCATCTTGGGCCAGACGAAGTCCAGGAGGGGGGGATGCCTCCAAGCTCGTGTGTGAACGAGACTGCCGCTCCGAAGGGGCCCAGGGCTGCGGGAGGAGGAGCCAACAGTGCCGGCCGGACTTCACCCCAGGAGCTCCAGAGACTGCCTGGGAGGAACGCTCTCGAAAATAAGGTCTCTTCAGGAAACGTGGCAAGAAAAATATCCCAAAATGGACTGTGTGGAGCCGGTTCCTCAAAGGACCTTCCCTTTGACCGGGAGCCTTCTGAGGAAGCGAATGGTAAAGAAGACCACCGATTTCGGGCTATGGATTCTGGGAGCAGTTCTTTCCCCTACGGAAATGACACCTGCGGAGTGGCAACAACTGGGCGGCTTTGGAGAGCCGAGAGCTGGGACAGTCTCGGCAGCGGCGGAAGCAACGCAAGCAGCTTGTCACTGGCTGAGAGAGTGGAGAGAAACCGGGCTATTCTGCAGGAGATGCTGAGTGTGCCGGTGCATAACAGCCCTCATCCTTCCCAGGAAGGGCATTCCCTGCTCTGGCACAAGAAGGAAACCCCAGTCCTTGGGAATGAGAGGCCCGGTAATGGTATGTGTGAATATGAGAAAGTCTGTAGAAACTGGAACGACCTTTGTAACTTGGGGGGCGGAGGGGCGAGCACATTGAGAGAGGAAGAAGAAGAAGAAGAGAAGAGATTGGATTTATACCCCGCCCTTCACTCAGAGTCTCAGAGCAGCTGACAAACTTCTGTCCCTTCCCCTCCCCACAACAGACACCCTGTGAGGCGGGTGGGGCTGAGAGAGCTCTTTCAAGAACTGCCCTTTCAAGGACAGCTCTTGTTAGAACTATGGCTTGCCCAAGGTCATCCAGCAGGTGCAAGTGGAGGAGTGGGGACTCAAACCCGGTTCTCCCAGATTAGAGTCCACACACTTAACCACTCCACCAAACTGGCTCTCAGGAAGGGGTGCAGCAGAGTTGCAACCTCACTATCTCTCCTCCCCAAAAATTCCTCCTTCCTGAGATCTCTAAGCATTCCAACCATCGAGAGTTTCTGAAAGTTGAGCTGATGTTCGGGGCTTAAGCTTTGTTCTCAAGGGCGTTTCCCCCACAAGGACGGGGCTGGTGCCATTTCCCTGCAGCTGCTGTGGCGATGGGGCTTCCTCACAGCAAGTTCCCTCGGTAGGTTTTTTATAAGATCAGTGATTGATCTTTGGCATTGCATCAATACACCATTATGCCCAGGGGTCATTTTCTAGAAAAAGAGGCACAGGAGCTCGTTTGCATAACTCATTTGCATATGACACACCCCCTGACAAAGGGCAGGCGTGTTTAAAATGAGTTATGCGGAGAGGCTCAGGGGGACGGGCAGGCATGCCTGCCTCCCTGCCCCCCCCCCCATTGCCAGCCAACCCGCCACGGGTTGGCTGGAGAAGATCGGGCAGGGAACCCAGGCATTTAAATCCCCCCCTCCCTGAGTGTCTCCGTGGGCGGGGCCTGGGCTCCTTACTGCCGGAGCACCCCAGAGCGGCACTCCGGCAGGAAATGACCCCTGGTTATGCCAGTACGTGTATCAGGTTCTCTGAATTGTCTGCTTTCTTTTTTTTAAAGGAAGTTTCTAGTCCCTTTCCTTGTGGAGATATGCCTTTCCCCCTTACATTTCAGCAACAGACGGGAATAGACACTTGAGGGTTTGTTTGTTTTTAGATGAAAGCTGAGAATTCAGGGAACCTGATACACATGTTAGCATAACAGTATCTTGATATAGCACTATTCAATCACTGATTAAGAAAAATAAGAAAAAACTCAGGTGATGGAGAGGATGTGGCTGTTACGGGGAAAGTGGTCGCCGCGTGGGTGGAATCAGTAGTGGTTAAGAGAGGCGGACTCTAATCTGGGAGAACCGGGTTTGATTCCCCACTCCTCCACATGTGGCCAGTTTGGTGACCCTGGGCCAGTCACAGTTCTCTCAGCCCCACCTACCTCTCAGGGTGTCTGTTGTGGGGAGGGGGAAGGGAAGCAGATTGTAAGCCGCTCAGAGACTCCGAGTGAAGGGCGGGGTATAAAGCTTCCTCCTCCTCCTCCTCCATCTTTTTCTTCTTCTTTCCTTAACCAAAATTTTGGAGCAAAGCAAGTTTGGGAAAGATTGGAGAAAAGCTAAGGAAGCTCTGGGAAGTGTATAAACGTACCACAATGCTGTGAGGAAGCAGGGGGGAAAGCTCACTTCGCAACAGCATCTATCTCAGGGCAAATAATCCATGTGGAAACACCCAAGGGTGAAGAAGGAATAACATCTCAGGGTGAGCGGCCAGGAGTCAAGGCAGAAAGATATTTTCTGCCTGGCTTGATAGTCTTTACTGTTTAAGCATCAGGTACAGTCAGGCTCTTTCTCTGAACTACTCCCAGGAGAGTCTGTGGAAGAAGAAGAAGAGGTTGGATTTATACCCAGCCCTTCACTACCCGAAGGAATCTCAGAGCAGTTTACAATCTCCTTTCCCTTCCCCTCCCCACAACAGACACCCTGTGAGGCAGGTGGGGCTGAGAGAGCTCTGAGAGAACTGCTCATGAGAGAAAAGCTCTGAGAGAACTTATGACTGACCCAAAGTCACCCAGCTGGCTGCATGTGGAGGAGTGGGGGAATCAAACCCGGTTCTCCCAGATTAGTGCTCCTAACCACTAGGCCAAGCTGGCTCTCTGGTGTCTCATTCCACTCAGGTCTCTCCCCTAGTCTCCAGGCTATTCACCTGCTACACCTTGGAACCTGTCTGGAAGGTGGGACTGTTCCGGCTGTCTCCCCCTTGGCCGCTGATTCCCCCTCCCTTCTGCATGTCAACCTGCGAGCCATCAAACGACCTCAAGGTCTGCAACCATCCAAAGATGGGGCTGATACCATTGGCTCTGCTTGCATACCCATGATCCCATAAGCAGACGTTGGCCCCAAAATTTTGGGACCCGTGTGTATGTCAGCTACCAGTTCTTGTGACATAAGAGTTGTGTCTTTTCCACACCCTGCTGCTTTCAACGGTATACAAACTTCATCTGTACCTTTTTTGTTGTTGTGTGTTTGCAGAGATCCTGGCAAACGACGTAGACGGGGACTCTGGTGTGTCCTTGCAGGACTTGGAAGGCTTCCGGTAAGATTTTAGACTTGGTGGGGCGGGGCGAGGAAGTCTTTGTTGCCCTGTTAAGAAAAGGAAGCTGAATACTAAAATACCAATAGACACATTAAAAAGAAAAAGAAAGATGTAGCATCGTCTTTGGAAATAGCTACACACACACACACACACGCAAGTGGCTAGGCTAAAGAGATTTGTATCAGATCTATAGAGTTTGGTCCGACTGGCTTCAACCCACGCAGAGGCAGCTCTCTGAACAGATGGAGAGCTCCAGATTGTTGGTCCGAGCAGCCAGCACTACCTTGCCTGCTACCCAATATGACGATCGCATAGTTTGCTCTGTCCATGGAAATGGCCCCAGAGCTTGGAACAGTTGCTTCAGAATTCACGGCAAAAGCAAGGAAAAGGGAGATGGAGGGGGGAGGGGGAGGAGGCAGCATTTGGCGGTGGGGGTGTTGGCTTGCCCCTCTCATCCAGAAAGGACAGACCCTTTCCTTCTATCTCTGCTTTGCGAAGGTGATGAAGAATGTAGTTGGAGGCCCAACTTGGATACATATATTTTCCTTTATAGTAACATAATCAGTTTGTGCAGTATGATTCACAAATTCCATGTGACTTCAAAGGCTCTTAAGAGATTTTATGCATATTCCTCATTCTTGAAAAAGTGAGAACGAGAACCTGCTTTTCTTCCAGTAAATTGGGGGGGGCGGGGTTGTGCCTTTTCAAAATCTGATTATTTAGTGTACTTACTTGACCTGACTAACTTATGCATGGAGCAGAAATCAAAAGACGACCACTCTCCCTCCCCCCCCCCCCCAGTAATTCAAGGTCTCGGGAGCACCCGATGAAATAGTTGGAGTTAGGTTCAGGAGAGACAAAAGGAAATAGTTCTTTACTCAGTGGGCAATTAAACTGTTGAATTCACTGCCAGTGGAAGAACTAGACTCAAGTCTAGCAGCACCTTAGAGAGCGACAAGATTTTTGCGGTATAAAATTTTGACACTCGAAAGTTTATACCCCCAAAATCTTGTTGGTCTCTAAAGTGTTACTGGACTCAAATTTAGCTCTGCTCTTGCAGACCAATGTGACCACGTCTGACAAAAACTGAAAAGGAGGGGGGGGGACTCACTTGACGGGTAAACACTTTTAAACTTAGGACCAAACGCGTTTCGGCCCCTTCGGGCCTTCCTCAGTGGTCACTATTTTCTATATTACACTGACACACATCCAAAATACATGTATAAAAGGGTTGTGTGTGTGTGTGTGTGTATATCTGTCACATCTGTTTGTTAACTCTTGTATTGGTATGCTAATTTACTACCATTGACAGATCTTTGGTGTAGTGGTTAGGAGCCCGGACTCTAATCTGGGAGAACCACGTTTGATTCCCCACTCCTCTACATGCAGCTGCTGGTGTGACCTTGGATCAGTCATACGTTTTTCAGAGCTGTTCTCTCAAGGGTAGTTCTTGGGAGAGCTCTCTCAGCCCCACCTACCTCACAGGGTATTTGTTGTGGGGAGGAGAAGGGAAAGGAGATTGTAAGCCTCTTTGAGACTCCCTCGGGTAGTCAGGGGCGGGGTAATAATTTCCCCCTTTTCCTTTCATTCAGGGGTTGTTTCAGTTTAGTGATCCTGCTTTCCTCTTGTGTGTAGCTCTTCCAGACTTAAACGAAGGGCTGCTGAGGCTGTGGCATAGAATCTATTGGGGGGGGGACTTGGAGAGAGAGAGAAGGGGGAGGGCATTACGTCACTTCCGGGTGATGTGTGTGCAGTGCGCGCACACACACACTCCGGCCTCCCCACTTTCCCCAGCCCCCCCCCACTAGGGCTCTGACTGAATGGTGCCCGTTGTGGTAGAATTTGGGGTCAGATGTTGTTTCCTTATATGTTTTTAGTTAGGCTACTAGCTTATATGTTGGGCCATAAATATAGCCATGCCAGTTCTTCAAATTATTCTGGTATCAGAGATTTCATTGGTCTGGATATGTGTCACCTCCATCAAAAAGTCTGGAATTTAGACTCTTTTAATCATAATATGTTTTACCATGTGTACACCTTAAAGAACATTTGTATTTTTATAATCTATTATACAGTGTCCATGTGACCACTCTCCTGAAACTGCCAGTGGGGAGGGGGTGATGCCCACAAGCACAGACAGCTCTAAGACAGGCTTGGGCAGGGTGATGGCGGAGAAGCCCATCAGTGGCTAACAGCCATGGGGACTGAAGGGAGCCTCCGTCGGCAGGGGCAGCAGACTTCTGAAGTCCGGTGCTAGCGGGCAGCATCGGGAAAGGCCTTACCCAGCTTGGTGTCGTGGTTAAGAGCGGCAATCTCTAATATGGAGCACTGGGTTTGATTCCCCACTCTTCCACATGCAGCTGCTGGTGTGACCTTGGGCCAGTCACAAGTTCTCTCGGAGCTGTTCTCTCAATCGCAGTTCTGGAAAGAGCTCTCTCAGCCCCACCCACCTCACAGGGTGTCTGTTGTGGGGAGGGGAAAGGAAAGGAGATTGTAAGCCGCTTTGACCTTGGGCAAGCCATAGTTCTGGCACAGCTGTTCTTGAATCCAGAACCTAAAAAAGGTTAGTCAAATGCAAAAGAGGGCCAACAATAAAAGCTTAATATATGAAATATATTAAAAGATACATGTATTTATTAAACAAAGATTTTAAAATCTCTCCTTATATATAATTGAATAGTGGGTGCCAAAGTTCTAAAATGCCTTTAGTGTATGGACGCTTGAACTGTCAGTCAGAAGACGCTGGCTGGGTTGACTGGCTGCTTTGTGCAGTCCCGCCCAGTGTTTCAAGGTCTTTTGCATATGGAAGCTGATTGGACTTCACTGCATTCCACACCTCAAACTCACCCCCCTCCCCGCAAGGCTGTTGGAATGTCAGTTGCATATGGAACCTTCAAGGTCTTTTGCATATGGAAGCTGATTGGACTTCACTCCATTCCACACCTCATACTCCCCCCCCCCTGCAAGGCATTTGGAATGTCTGGTGGTGTGTAGGTCCCAGGATCATGTTTTAAAAGCTGCCTGGGGAGATGGGGACCTCAGACAGGTTACAGTGCCATAGACTCCACCCTCCAACCCAGCTATTTGCTCCTGGGGAACTATTGTTGCCAATCTTGGCCCAGCACCCATCAAACCATTCTCTTCAACCCCCTGCTGTGCAGCACACTTTCCCCTAGGGTTGCCAAACTCCAGGTGGGACCTGGAGATCTCCCACTGCTACAATTGATTTCCAGATGACAGAGATCAGTTTCCCCTGGAGAAAATGGCTGCTTTGGAGGGTAGACCCTATGACATTATACCTGCTGAGTCCTTCCGCCCCCCCACCCCGCCCAATGCTGCCCACTACAGAATCCACCCCCCAAAACTCCAGGTATTTCCCTCCTTAGAGCTGGCAACCCTACATTCCCATCAATGCCTGTTGGTAGGCAACTAAGCTTGGTCCTGTCACCTACTTTGGCCTTTGGGAGAAAACACATTGGGGCCAGTCCTGATAGGGTTGCCAACTCCAGATGGGAAATTCCTGGAGATTTGAGGGATGGAGCCTGAAGAGGGTGAGGTTTGAGGAGGGGTGGGACCTCAGACAGGTACACTGCCATAGACTCCACCCTCCAAACCAGTCAGTCCCACATAGGGAACCATTGTTGCCAATCTCCAGGTGAGGGCTGGAGAGCACTCAGAATTACAACTGCTCTGCAGAAGGGAGGGCAGAAGTCAGCTGAAGTCAAAGGGGCAGATAATGGTAGGTTGATGGTTAGCTGGGAAGGAGATGGGGTTGCCAACTACATGCTGACAAATTCCTGGGGATTTGAGGGGTGGAGCCTGGAGAGGGTGGGGTTTGCAGAGGGGTGGGACCTCAGACAGGTAGAATGCCATAGACTACACCCTCCAAACCAGCCACTTTGTCCTGGGTAACAATTGCTGCCAATCTCCAGGTGAGGGCTACAGATCACTCACAATTACAACTGCTCTTCAGGTAGCAGAGATCAGTTCCTCTGGAGAAAACAGTGGACTCTGTCATTATACCCTGCTGAGGTCACCACAGCAAATTGACACTGTTTGCCCAAAGCCAGAGCACTCCCCCAGAGCCTCTTTCTAGATCCCGTTGTATTACTTTCACAACGGGCTTTACTGCTAGGTATACATAATCTTACATTCTAATAGCAAAGTCGGGAAATCTTTGCATACTTAAATCCAGTGACTGGAGATGTGACTAGGCAAGATCATTCTACAGACCTGAAAATGGCCCCAGGTTTGCAGAAAAATGTGAAATCTGAAAAAAAATAAAAGCATTGGGAGGTTTAAAAAATGCAAAAATGGTAAAAGGAATGCCTGTAGCTTTAACCAAGGGATTCCCTCAGTGGCTGTTGCTAGGCAACAACAATATTCCAGGCTGGGTTTCAGTAGGTAGAAGGTAGGGGGAGGGGACAGGGGCCTTTCCAGGCCGATTTTGTCCTTTGAGGAAGGACTTCTTGGGGCCAGGATCGACTAGGGTTGCCCGCTTCAGGTTGGGAAATTCTGAAGATAGGCTTGTCTCTCTGTTCTGCGCTTATGTCTGCCGGGAGCCGAGCCAGGGACTTCCTGGCCCTCTCTCTCTCGGTCACTGTGCTGTGCCAGCTCACAGGAGGATGAGCGGTTCTGTAGTCAAGCTGCATGTTGAATCATCATCCGGGAGCCAAACTGTCTGGTCTTCTGAAATGTATCGCAAATATTTGTGTGGCTAGGCATTCTGGACCTCCTTGTGTTAAGGAGGCGCTTGTCACTTTGGGCGATCAGCCCCTGATAAATTTAAGAAGTCTCTCGGATACTGACTTGCTCATTTCATACAGGGGATTTTAAGAAATCTAGACAGTGTGCCGTTAATGCTGTTTTCTAGTTGGACTCGGCTTTAAAAAGATTGTCCTGTTAATAAAGTGGACATTGGGCAAAATGTCTGCCTGGCCCTAAAAGTTTATCTGGAGATGCCAGCCTCCAGGTGGGGCCTGGGGATCCCCTGGAATCACAGCTCATCTCCAGACTACAGAGATCGGTTCCCTTGGAGAAAATGGATGCTTTGGAGGGTGGACTTTGTGGCACTGTGCCCCCTGAAAAGAAGAAGGAGAGAAGAGATTGGATTTATACCCCACCCTTCACTACCCAAAGGTGTCTCAGAGCGGCTTACAAACTCCTTTCCCTTCCCCTCCCCACAATAGACACCCTGTGAGGTAGGTGGGGCTGGGAGAGCTCTGACAGACAGTGCTCTTGAGAGAACAGCTCTGACAGAACTATGCCTTGCCCAAGGTCATCCAGCAGCTGCAAGTGGAGGAAGAAGAAGAAGAAGAGATTGGATTTATACCCCGCCCTTCACTACCCAAAGGTGTCTCAGAGCGGCTTACAAACTCCTTTCCCTTCCCCTCCCCACAACAGACACCCTGTGGGGTAGGCGGAGCTGCGAGATGTAGTGTAGTGATGTAGGGTAGCTGCTTTAGCCAATCAGAAGGGACTAAACATTTTGAGGGAGGAATTTTGAAAGAAGTGAAATTGGCTGATGAGGTTCTGCATATTTCCACCTGGGACACAAAAAGTATTAACGCTGATGGCCAGTCAAGCCAGATTCCGCATTTGGAGGCCTTTTGTGGAACCCAAGTCTGGGGAAGAAACCCTTCAGACGATGTTTCTCTGGATACAAGGGCCTATGCCCACCGAATGCAGCTCTCCCATTTCCTCCCTCCCAAGGCAGTCCCAAAAACTCCCTGGAATCATGTCCTTGTGTGTCCCCCTCTCCCCTAGAAGCAGTTTTTTGGGGGGAGGGGTTCAGGCTGCCACAGGAGAAGAAAGACGAGGGAACCACTCTCTGCTAGCCTGGACTGAAGCCACTGATGAGATGTGGGACTAATTTTCCCCTAAGCCAATTGAAAGTAAATTTGTCTACTGAAATTTGGGGGAGAATTCTGCACACCTTTGGGAATTACTCTGTGAAAGATGGGTCAGACTGACCGGTCCTCCCTTCTGGAAATCATCTTAGAACAGAAAAGATGAGTATGTCTAATTGAGCATGATGGAAAACATGCAGGTTGCCCTGAAAGAGTTAAGTTTAGGCCTGCTGGAGTGACTGAGCTGGTTTATTTTAATCGTGGAGATTATGGCAAGAGCCAGTCGGGAATCCCTGAGTGAACATGTGTGTGTTCTCGGGGAGGGGGAGAAGAAATGGGTCATCTGTGGTGAGAGAGAGAAAGCTTCTGTAAGAGCGTTTCTCTGGAATCCCAAGTGAGAGGCGATTGAAATGTCCAGAGGCAGTGGCTTGGATCCTGTCCTCCTTTTCCTCTTGCAAAAGGCAGTTAAGAACAGAAGAAGAGCCCAGCTGGGTCAGACCAGTGAGGGTCCATCCACTCCAGCATCCTGTCTCAGACAGGGGCCAACCCGTTCCTCTGGAGGGCCAGCAACAGGGCATATAGGGGCCGAGGCCTCCTGGCTCAGGGATTCAGAGGATTAGTACCTCCGGAGGTTCCCCTCAGTCACCATGGCTAGTAGCCACTGATATCCTCCATGAATCTATCTGATTCCCTTTTCATACCTACATCCTCCGGCAGGCGATTCCACATTTTAATCACTCTCTGTGTAAAGTAGTATTTCCTCTTTTTTTGTCCTAAATCTACTGCCCATCAGCTTCATTGGATGGCCTCAAGTTCTAGTATTTTGGGAGAGGGAGAAAAATGTCTCTTTGTCAGCTCTCTCCATCCCAAGCATAATTTCATCCCAAGCATATAATTTCATAAACTTTTATCATGTCTCCCTTTAGTTGTCTCTTTTCTACACTGAGAAGTCCCGGACTCTTCAGCCTTTCCTCACGGGGAAGGTGCTCCAACCCCCTCATCGTCTCGGTTGCCCTCATTCTGTACCCTTTCCAGCTCCGCAATGTCTTTTTTGAGATATGGTGACCTGATCTAATTTTGAGTCCAGTGGCACCTTTAGGACTAACAAAAGTTTACTCAAGATATGAGCTTTTGTGTGCACGCACTCTTCCTCCGATACAAGATGCTTCTACAGAGGTGAACAGTTCTACTGTTCTACAGAGATGAACAGTTCTACTGCTTCAGACCAACACGGTGTCAGGTCCCCCCAGCCACAACGAAGTACACGCTTGAAGAAAGGTTTTACTTTTATTGAAGCTAGAGGTGCATTGACAGGAACACTGTTAGGAATAACTTGCAACCAAAGAGCATGTCAAGATATAGTACATTCAAATCACCAAGACCCAATTGCGGGAGTTCCCGCGCGCGCCATTAGGCCTGAGAACTAACCGTACTAATAAGCATAACAGGTACAGCTTCCCAGGACTCATCCGCGGGATAACCCAAGCAATGTCTCAAGCAGCTCTCCTCCTGCGGCCTTGAAAGATACTTGTTGCTGCGGCAAAGCGCAGGGAAAGGAATGCGCATGAAAGTGAAAGCAGAAACACATTTGGCAGCTTGCTGACACACGGCTGCCCTCCTGGTGACCAGAACTCTGCACAGTATTCCAAATGAGGCCACACCATTGATCTATACAGGGGCATGACAATATCAGCCATTTTATTTTCAATCCCTTTTCCTTACATAGAGTTTACCTTTTTCACTGCTGCAGCACACTGGGTTGACACTTTCATTGAACTATCCACTACGACCCCAAGATCTTTTTCCCTCTCAGGCTCAGCAAGTTCAGACCCACCCATTAGCCTATACTTGAAGTTGGGATTTTTTTTTGTCCCAATGTGCCTCACCTTACACTTAGAAGAAGAAGAAGAAGAGATTGGATTTATCCCCCGCCCTTCACTCCCCAAAGGTGTCTCAGAGCGGCTGACAAACTCCTTTCCCTCCCCCTCCCCACAACAGACACCCTGTGAGGGAGGTGGGGCTGAGAGAGCTCTGACAGAAACTGCTCTTTTTCAAGGACAGCTCTTATCAGAACTACGGCATGCCCAAGGTCATCCAGCTGGCTCCATGTGGAGGAGTGGGGAATCAAACCCGGTTCTCCCAGATTAGAGTCTGCGCACTTCACCAGGACACCAAACTGGCTCTCTTACCAATTGATGGGACCCCAACTCCTTACTTTCCTCCATTGTGAGAACTGTCTGTTGATTCCCGCTCTTTGCTTCCTGTCATTTAACCAATTTTTAATCCATAAAAGAACCCACTCTCTTATCCCATGGCTGTTATGTTTACTCAAGAGTCTTTGGTGAGGGACCTTGTCAAAGGTTTTTTGGAAGTCCAACTATATAATGTCTACCAGGTCACCGTTGTCTGCATGCATGCTTGTTCACTTTCTCAAAGAACTCTGAACAGTTGGCGAGGCAGGACTTCCCTTTGCAGAGGCCATGCTGGTTTTCCCTCAGCAGGCTTTGTTCCTCCATGTGCCTAATAATTTTATCTTCTGCTGGTGAAGAGGGAGAGGGTGATTTTTCCAGAGGTCAATTCGAGGGGATCGCGGGGGATCGCAGTTCCCCCGGGTGAAGTACGGGGGGCGGGGCACATGACGAAGCCCCGCCCCCCGCTTCCGGCCCTCATTCAGCCAGGAGGAGGCAGGAGAAGAGGGAGCGTAAGTTGCTTCCTCCTTGCCTCTCCCCACCCCTGCCTGCCTGGGGCCAGGGAGGGCCTTCGCGGGGCTTCCTTGCAATCATGGGGCTCATGGGGCTCGGCAGTGGAGCTGCAAGGCCGGTGGCGGCAGCCGGGACCTTTGGGGGCGGGGTGTGTGGCCTTATGACACACTTCCAGTGATGTCAGGGGGTGTGGCATATGCTAATGAGTTATGCTAATGAGTTCCCCTAGCTCTTTTTCTACGACACGACCCCTGATTTTTCAATTACCCCCCCCCTCCCTATTTCATGCTCGTGCTGTTCAGGGCCCCCAGTAATACTTCATCACGATTTCTGATGGAGCAGCCGGAAGCAGTAAAGGGGGGTAAGAAGTAAAACTGCCCTTCACCTAGCCAAGCTCCATTCCCCTAGATGTGATCCACTCCAGAGTTTAGGCACTTCTTTATATATTGGGAATAGAGAAAGGCTTTTGACCAGACCCAATGGAACAGGGTAGCTTGACTACACAGTTCCCAGAATGGCCATTGTGGTGTATGTGCCGGACCCTCCAGTTTAGTTTGGTCTTGCTTGGGTTCAAATCTCTACTCTGTCATGAAACTCACTGGGTGACCTTTGGCCAATCACTCTCTAGCCTACCTCAAAGGATTATTGTGTGGACACGGGGTGGGGGGGAATCATGTATGACATCATGAGTCCCTTTGCGGGAAGGAGGGGATACAGAGGGGAGGGGGAAGTCCCCAAATGGTGCAAACCGGCATTTATTGAGACACAATTTGAGTGCAAGTCCCTTTTCAGGGGAGTAAGTTCAGACATCTAGCAAGTGTACCTAAGACAGTCTATCGAGTTCAGCATCCTGTTTCACACTGTGGCCAACCAGTTACCCTGGAGGGTCAACAAATAGAATATAGGGGTGAAGGGAATAACCATACTTATTTGGAAAAAAAGTTCTCCAAGGAAGATCTTTGTGCTTTAAATGCACTGAGACTTTGTCCAGTAAATACCCAAATACCAGTGTGTACACTTAGGGAAAAAGAAGAGAAAAGAGATAAAATTTATACCCCACCCTTCACTTGGAGTCTCAGAGCGGCTTACAATCCCCTTCCCTTCCTCTCCCCATCACAGACACCCTGTGAGGTAGGTGGGGCTGAAAGACCTCTTTGAGAACTGCTCTTGAGGGAACAGCTCTGAGAGAACTGTGGCTTGCCCAAGGTCATCCAGCAGCTGCATGTGGAGGAGTGGGGAATCAAACCCAATTCTCCCAGATTGGAGTCCGTGCTCCTAACCACTACACCAAACTGGCTCTCACCAAGCAGTTAGGGAACGTGGGGCACTTTTATTTGTTTGCTTGCTATGAACTAGAAACAGCTTAGACCAAAGTCCTCATGCACCTGTGGCTGTGTGCGTGGAATAGGTTTTTGGAGTGTGGAGGCGGTGTTGCAGAGCTCTCATTATGTACAGTCATTTGTTTGTTTGCTTTGTCACTGTTGTCTCTTGCCAAAAGCGGGTTTATTTGATGGTTCAAGCACACTTGAAGAGCCAGAACTAGCACTTAGCAGCATGACTGGGCGGTGTTCCATAGACTGTGTGTTCAGCTGTGGTGAGCACCTATAGAACAGCATCTATGACGTCATTTACACAGAATACCCCCATACACACAGACAGAAAAAGCCTTCCCACCGTATGCCTGTAATGCTTTGTAATATTAATCATATTCATTTCTAGAGCATTAAAAGAAATACCAAAAGCATCAAAGCAGCCCTTGGGGGGGGGGGAGAAATTTCAAAAACACTTTGATTTTGCAAATCTGATTTCCTTTGAATAATGTGCCCTCTCCCATTCCAGTACAAAAGTACAACTTTCCATTTTAAAATATATTTCATCGGGCACTCCATGAAATTGCTGAGCGGTCGGGTTAGAACGTACTTCTTCACCCAAAGAGTGATTAACACTTGGAATTCACTGCCACAGGAAGTGGTGGCGGCTACAAGCATGGACGGCTTCAAAAGGGAATTAGATAAGCATATGGAGCAGAGGTCCATCAGTGGCTATTAGCCACAAGGTATGGGGCAATTGGTGCTCTTTCTTCTTTGGTCTTGGGGGGGGGGGGGTCAACAGTGGGAGGGCTTCTAATGTCCTGGCCCCACTGTTGGACCTCCTGATGGCACCTGGTATTTTTGGCCACTGTGTGACACAGAGTGTTGGACTGGATGGGCCATTGGCCTGATCCAACATTGGCATCTCTTATGTTCTTATGGGCACTTGGGATGACTAGGGGCCATTCGTAGTTCCCACTTCCAGTGATATCAGGTGTATCTCTTTATTTTCTTCCACGATTGAGTGGCTGCAACTAAAACCACAACTCCAAAAGAACATTGAAACAGCTGGCAAAGAGCTGTTTATCGTAGGGCTCTGTCACAGGCAGGGAGAATCCCCCCCCATGTCGTTTCCCAGAGATGGGTCTCCCCCCCCCCAAGCCATATGGCCGGAGCGGCTGGTAGCCCCATGGGGAAGAAATTAAAAGTAACCTATGTTTTTTCCTCCATGGGGCTAATAGCAGCTTAGGGGATGGGGGGGGGGATTTCTCTTGGAGAAGTAGTACATAGAGGAGGGATAAATTTCCATTGCTGTGGCCCTGATCCAGGCCCACCTCTCCTTCTACCCGCAAATATCTCCTTTCAAAGAAAATTAAAGATGTCTGGAGATCTTCTCATACACCTGAACATACACTCTTGCCAGTTTGGTTGTAGTGGTTTAGAGCAGCAGACTCTAATCTGGGAGAACCAGGTTTGATTCCTCACTCCTCCACTTGCACCTGCTGGATGACCTTGGGCAAGCCGTAGTTCTGATAAGAGCTGTCCTTGAAAAAGAGCAGTTTCTTTCAGAGCTCTCTCAGCCCCACCCACCTCACAGGGTGTGTCTGTTGTGGGGAGGGGAAGGGAAGGGCGACTGTAAGCCGCTCTGAGTGAAGGGTGGGGTATAAATACAATGTCTTTTCTTCTTCTTCTTGGCATCTCCAAGGCAGTATAGTCTACTCTGACTTGCACCAGCTCTTCAGTGTAGTTATTTCACATCAACTACTACCTGATCCTTAAAAAAAAAAAAAAACCCTCTTGAGCTGCCAGACTTTGAACCCAGGACCTTCTGTATGCAAACTAGATACACTACCTCTGAGCCACGGCCCCTGCGTCTTGCATAGTGCATCCTTATTTTTGAATTAGTATTGTTAGATTTGAGTCCAGGGTATGAGTTTTCAAAAGTAAAAGCTCTCTTCTTGAGACACCCTGAAACTCTTGTGGGTCTCTCCCGCCCCCGAACCTAACTGCTCTACTGCAGAGTGCAGACCAACCCAGCTACCCTCTGAAACCGTCTTCATTTGGATTTGTACATTTGCACATTTGCAATCGTCATCTTTTCCCGATGCAGTTCTCTGGCTTCCTTATAGTCCTTCTCGCCCACCGTTTCACGTTCTGGGTAGCGTTCAATACTTCTTTTACAGACCTTGCTTTTTTTATGATTTAAGGAGTCACAAAATATAATCAAGCCAGGAGGGAGGGAGGGATGGAGGGGGGGCGGTGGAGGAGACAACAATGAGAAAAGAATGCCCGGGCCAGTCTGACAACCGAAATGTCTCCTCCGAGCCCAGTTCTGATCTCTGCCTTCCCAAAGCCCCGTCCGACTGCCCGTTTGGTCCTGGCCTGGCAAGATGCCACCTGGTGTCGTTTTAGGCTGCTGCAGGGGCCTCCCCAGCCTCTGAGAGCATGCTGTCTCCCCTGCTAGGCTGCCGCCGTCACTGTTAAACCACCCTTAATCCTTGTTGTTTTTCCCCCGTAATCCCCCCCCCCCCCTCCGCCCTGGGGCACTCCGTGGTGCTGCCTTGCTTGCAGGGCCTTTGTTCCCGACCAGGAGCTGGAGCTGAGCCCCCGGCATGAGCAGGCCAAGCAACTGCTGCAGAGAGCGCGCATGAAGGCCCGGACGAACCCCCTCCGAGCCAACCACAGCATCTTGCCCGCTGCACCCCAGGAAAGGAGGTAAGGCTTCCCCTCTGCTGGGCTCGGGGGAAGGGGGATAAGGAAGGGTTTTGTTATGCTTTGGCAGTCAGCGTTTCCTGCCACCGTCACCTCCCCTTGCCCCTACAGATGTGTGTGTGTGTGTTTTCAGTCCCCTAGCCAAACCGGAGACCGAGCCTCTCTCTCTGCATGTTCGTTGGGGGCTTCTTTTGTCTTGCCGGCCATCCCCACTGGCAGCCATTGCCTTTCCCACTTGCCATCGTTGCAACAAGTGATCGGTGTACATCGCTCAGTCAGAAGCATCTGACATTGTATGTGAGGGTCCTGTGTGAGAATACAGATGTGCGCTGAGCCAAGAGAATGCCCACAGGAGTTTGTAGTGTGTGTGTGTGTGGCTGACAGCTAAAAGTGATACGTGTGTGCAAAGTGCTATCAGGTCACAGCCGACCTCTGGAGACCCCGGCGGCAAGGGGCTTTCGAGGCAAGTGAGAAGCAGAGGTGGCTGGCCATTGGTTTCCTCGGCAGATTTCTCCTTCGAGGTCTCCCTTCTGAGTATGGTGAGCTCAAGCTGTGCTGCCTTCCTCCCTAGAGAAGGGAAAGAAAACACTGTTGTGGAATGCAACGTCAGTGCTTTGGTCCCACAAATGGGAGCTCAGTTATGCTAGAAGTGCAGTAGCCGTTTAAGAGACTAGCAACATGTGTTCTTGTGTGAGTCAGAGCTCGTTTCATCAGCGTGTTAGTCCTGCAAGGTAGTGTTCATGTTAGTCCTGCAAGGTAGGGCTGGGCTTCCACTTAATTTGGCAGCAATAGGCTAACGTAGTTAACCCTCTGGAAAGAAAAGGGAGTTCACTGTAATCCAGCATTTAACTCCCCTTTCTTTCTTTCCAGAGGGTTAACTGTGTTTCATGAACTGTAATCACATTGTCCATCCTGACCCACACTGTAATGATCAAAACCGTCCCTGAGGCTAGTCCACTGGCTTCATTCAGAAGTAGTAGTCATGAACTTAAGATGGTAAAGCTTTATCTTCCAACCATGTTATCTTAGAAATCACTCACTCACAATTTTAATGCCAGTAGCTCACAAAGTAGAATTGGTTAGAGGTGGTATCTTCAGGTTTGGTTTCTCATTAGGCTTCAACATGCGCTGTTACGCCAAATGGTCCCTCTGGCCAGGGTTGGTCCCTATGTTGGAGGCCAATAAAGGGCCAATCAGTGTCACCAAATCCGGCTGATGCCTGTTTGTGTTGCAGGGATGCCTGTGGGTTTGCTGCCGTGGACACAAGGAACTTTGCCTTGAAGGATGGAGACTCCCATGCTAGCGGGAACCTAAGTGATTCATCTAGCGGGGACTCTAGCTGCGGTCAGCAGGGGAAGCGGGGGCCATCACCCTCCCGAGTCCGCTTCGAGGATGAGTCTGCGCGGGACGCTGAGGTCCGCTACTTGGAACGCCTGCAGCAGCGCCAGAAGCGGGTCTTAGACTCAGTCCTCTTATCTCTTGGACAGGGCCCGCTTGCCTCCAAACCAGACCTTTCAGATTATATAAATGGCGACCTCCAACGGAAGCAGAACGAAGAACAGCCAAACACTCAGCAAAGCATCAGGGGGCGCTCTGAGAAGGGAAAACCTCTTATGGTCAACATGGAAGGAAAATGCAGTGCCTGTGGCTCTTACATCACCAATGCGGCAGCCAATCAGAACCCAGATGCCAGAGTCAACTCAGCTGGGAACGTCATGCCTCAAACCTGCAACATCCCTCAAGAAAGCAAAAATCTTTCCCAGGCCCATGAAAGCAAAGAGCTCAGTGCGTGCCAAGAGGACTCGCGAACAAGGACTCTGGGTCCCAAAGGAACCCCACTGTGGATCCTTCCTTCTCGGCAGCGTGTTTACACGGAACGTATCAGGGAAACTTATATTGGAGAAGTGACTTGCATAGACGATGTAGATTCGGCTCTAGACAGCACCACTGATACGTCAGATAGCTACAGGACAGACAGTGAAGAGGCCGGGACCAACAGCTGCCGGATGGTGGACAAAAATAACTGTCGTGGTAGTTCCTGTCCTGATCCTAAGGTTTCTTGTCCTTCAGAGAAGGGCAGGAGGGCTGACTGGGAGAGGCACAGGGTGAATGGCGTCTGCAGTGCCAGTGGGGTGAAGATCTGGGATACCGGGCCCAGAATTAGTCGCGTGGAGATCCATTCAACTGCTAATGAGACGTGCAGCTGTAACTTTAAGGGGGCTTCTGAGGTAAGAGGACAGGTGACCACGAGGGCGGCCAATGGGGTGGAAGCCTTTCCTAGAGTTGACCGGCCTGTGGATCAGTTTCAGCTGACCAAGAAAGGCCAGGGCCAAGGACACACCAGGACAGCCAAGGCTCAGCTGAGGCAGCCCACGCCTGCCGTCCACTCCCAGCAGGTGCCTTCCCAGTTGGACCCTGACGGTGTGACGGATTCTTTGAATGGGAAACCAGCGGAAAGCTCTGATCGTGCTCCTCGGCCAACCAACAACTTAAGCCAAACCGCACAGATAACAGGCCAGTCACAGCAATTAGCAAAGCACACGGCTGCCGGCTACAACCTAGTGAACCGGGTACCTGCACCCCCTAGCACTGGGAAAGCCCTCTCGTCCCCTTTGCCTTACAGAAGGGCTGTCTTGACAGGCCCCTACGAGCCTGCCGGTCAGGATCCTGGGCTCATGGACTCAGCCAAAAAACCGTCAGTTCACTCTGCTTCCCCCAGTAGTTTCCAGGAACAACGTGTGCCTGGGCTGCAGGAGCAGTGCGACGTGCAGCCGGGTCCCAAGAGGCTCTCCAAGGGTCACCTGCTGGCCTTGTCCACCAATAATTGCAATAACACACAGGCCAAGGGTCAGCCGGAAGCCTCGGTCACTTCTGCAGGAGAAAACGGTGAGGCGCATATCCAGGACATCCAGAAGCTAGACAAGAACAAAGGTAAGAGAGAACGTCAACTCACACACACACACCCCCGCCCCAGATTATATCATGTGATCTGTGGATCTCTTTCAGTAGCACGGTCATTAAAACAAACTGTAGTCTTTGGTTAACCGTCTTTGGCTTCTGTTTGGTTAACAGAAATTCTTTCAGCATCCAGGATCCTGGTCTCAGTGGCTACGTGAAAAGCCGGCAGCAGTATGCAGATGACACTAGTCAGCTTTATCTCACGCTTGCAGCCAAATCCCAGGGAGGCTGTAGAAACTGAGAACAGGTTCCTGGACATAGTTCTGTTCATAGAATCACAGACTGGGAAGGGGCCACAGCCTCCGCTTCATGCAGGATCCGCCTAGAGCATCCCTGACAAGTCTTTGTCCAGCTGCTGCTGGAAGACGGCCAGGGAGGGGGAGCTCACCACCTCCCCAGGCAGCTGTTTCCACTGTGGCACAACTCTGACTGTCCAAAAGCTTTTCCTAGTAGCCAGCCGGTGCCTCCCCGCCCTTAATTCCAACCCATTCTTGCGCGTCCTCTCCTCTGCTGCCGACATGAACAGCTCCCTGCCCTCCTCTGAGTGACAGCCCTTCTTCAAGTACTTCAAGAGAGCCATCCTGTGCCCCCCCTCCAGCCTCCTGTTCTCCAGACTGAACATTCCCAAGTCCCTCAGCAGGTGGCAACCTGAGAAAAGGGCCTTCTCAGCACCGAAACTTTGGAACTCCCTTCTCGGGGATGCTCTTCCCCCCCCTCTGTCATTGTCTTTCACCAGCAGGTGAAGACTTTTTTGTTTTGTTCGCAGTACCCCCAGTAACTCCCACTGACCGAGTTGTGTTGTGTTTGTATGTTTACAAGTTTTTATTGAATTGTATAAATATTTTAAATGCTGTTCTCATGTTTTAAATATTTTAATGTTTAGATGTTCACCACCTCGGTGACCTTATTTGGGTAAGAAAGGTGGTTTAGAAATGTTTTAAAGAAATAAAACATTTGGCATTAACTAGCATTTTTTTCAAGTCTCCACGGGATGCGCACAAGCACCCAACGGCGCATGCGCACACTTCAGTTTAAAACCAAAACACAGCCCCGTTTGCCGCGCTGCGCCACTTCTTTGCCGCGTTGTGTGATCGGCACCCCCCCTTAACCACGAGACCTCGAGGGGACGTCTGATTGCGCAGCCGCGCATTAGTTTGCTCCGGGGCAAACAGCCATGCTTCCACCCCGCATTTTCCGGCCCGTGTGACTGGAGCCTAAGTAAGTTAAATAAGATAGCCAGTCTTTCAGTAATATGAGTTTCCCCAGTAGGAAATAAAGGGTACCTAGACACTGAGCTGCAGACTGGAAGATCTGTAGTTTGGCAGTTCGAGACCCGAGTGCTGCATGACAGAGTGAGCTCCTGTCTCTGGCCCCAGCTCCTGCCAACCTAGCCGTTCGAAAGCAAGAAATTGCAAGTAGATAAATAGGTACCGCTTCGGTACCACAGCGTTCCGTGTGCCTCGGTGTTTAGTCACAGAAACCACAGTTGACCACAGAAACATCTTTGGACAGCACTGGCTCTTTGGCTTGGAAACGGAGATGAGCACTGCAACCCTAGAGTCGGATTCGACTGGTTTTCGAGCAAGGGAAACCTTTACTTCTTTAGTGCTTCTGCAGAACAGCCTGGTACCATAGCCAAGACTGGAGCAGTTACCGGTACTTCCCCTCCAACTCCTTTATAGCAACAGCAAAAAAAACATGTGGGCCCCAGATTCTCTCATCCCTACCCAGTAAAGATGCTTCAAGGGATTTCCTTGTAACAACCCTCAAGGACTGCTGATGTTGCAATATGCCGATGTAAAATCTGTTTTGTATTTTGTTGCATTTAAGATTTTTAAACTATGAGCATGAGTCTTAGGGGCTGGAAAGTTTAGATCCAAGGTTAAAGGTGAACAAGGCTACCGAACCACAGCTCTGGGAAATTCCTGGAGATTGGGGGGTGGGACCTGGAGGAGGCAGGCTTTGGGGGAGAGAAGGACCTCGGCAGGGATTCCATCCTCCAGAAGGCCCAATTTTTCCCAGGGGAACTGAACTCTGTTGTCTAGAGATCAGTTGTAATTCTTGGAGGACTGCAGGCCCCTCCTGGAGACAGGCAAACCTTGAAATTCCTGGAGATTTTGGTGTGGAGTCTGAGGAGGGCCTTCAGCAAGGATGTGGTTCCATAGATTCATAAGAACATAAGAGACGCCAATGTCGGATCAGGCCAAAGGCCCATCCAGTCCAACACTCTGTGTCACACAGTGGCCAGAAATACCAAGTGCCATCAGGAGGTCCACCAGTGGGGCCAGGACATTAGAAGCCCTCCCACTGTTGACCCCCCCAAGCACCAAGAAGACAGAGCATCACTTGCCCCAGAGTCCCTATCTATACCTTGTGGCTAATAGCCACTGATGGACCTCTGCTCCATATGCTTATCTAATTCCCTTTTGAAGCCGTCCATGCTTGTAGCCGCCACCACTTCCTGTGGCAGTGAATTCCAAGTGTTAATCACTCTTTCGGTGAAGAAGTACTTCCTTTTATCCGTTGTAACTCGACCGCTCAGCAATTTCATGGAGTGCCCACAAGTTCTTGTATTGTGAGAAAGGGAGAAAAGTACCTGCTCTTTCCCATGCATAATAAACCTCAATCATGTCACCCCTCAGTCGTCGTTTCTCCAAGCTAAAGAGCCCTAAGCGCCTTAACCTTTCCT
>NW_015169836.1:140255-140774 GCF_001447785.1 Gekko japonicus | reverse complement strand
AAGAGTGAAGAAAAGCGAGAGAAGCCCCAAGAGGTGCACGAATGCCCCACAGGGGAAAGGAACCAATTTCCCAAATGCATCGTGCCCAGGGAGAATACAACAAGTAGAAATGTAGCAGATCGTTTATTTGTCTAATGCTCATGCCCACTCCACATTGTAACACAGTAATGCTGTAGTTAAAAAGTGAGTATTTTAATATAAAAATTCTCTTAATGGAAGGTGCATAGATAATTGCTTATAAATGAAATAGAACCAGAACCAGAGTAGACTTTTGTGAACACATATGTTGATTGTTCTTTGATGTAAGATAATAGACAGTGATTACACAACTATTTGTTCGGCAGAAGCCACAGTCATTGGCCTTAATTCATTAAGACTGGAGAAGAGCGAATGTTGTCCCGATCTTCAGGAAGGGGGAAAAGACGGACCCAGGAAATTACAGGCCTGTCAGTTTGACATCAATACCTGGAAAAATTCTAGAGCAGATTATTAAACGCTCTGTCTGTGAGCACCTTGAAC
>NW_015169836.1:138016-139332 GCF_001447785.1 Gekko japonicus | reverse complement strand
GCTAAATATCAGGAGAAACTTCCTAACTGTAGGAGTGGTTGAGCAGTGGAACAGTCTGCCTCGGGAGGGGGTGGATGCTCCTTAGCTGGATGTTGCCAAGCGGAGACTGGATTACCATCTTTCGGGTATGTTGCAGGGCTGTCTTTTGGCTCTGCTCCTGCAAGAGTGCAGGGGGTTGGACTAGATGACCTGCAAGGTCCCTTCCAATTCCAGCATTCTATGATTCTATGATTATAGACTTGCAGTCTGGCATGCACATGCGCACACACGCACGCACGCACACAAACAAACCTGCCTTATAGAGAATCAGATCCTTGGTCTGACTGGGCAGCAGCTCTCCAGGGTCTCAGGTGAAGGTATTTCATAAATAAATAAATAAATCTTTCAATGTATTGATCGCTCAATCCTGCAGAGCTTGCTGGCTCTGAGCGATTTACAGTTACTCATTTTTCACGAGGGACTAACAATGCTTATGTTACTACGGGTTTTTTTCTGGTTCATACCAGCGAGGATACTGTCAGGAATTTTTTTACATTGTCTTTCAAATTGATATGTACTGGTCGATGACTGTAATAATAAACTGACTGACTGACTGACGTGAGAAGGATCTTTACAAAAAGCCGTTCACGAGGAGCCACATTATTTCTGTGTGCTAAGGTGGAGTTCCGTCCTATCATGTTAGCTGATTGTGCAAACAAGCGGCAACTGGATGTGTTTTTGTCACAATAGGTCTGCTATCCTCATCGTGTGCCGTTCCCCCTGCTACTCCCAACGCCATCAGTTCCACGGCCATCGCTCTCTCCCTGACAGCTGAGGAGGCCAATTCCGCCATCTCCACGCAGTCACATGGCAGGGAAGTTCCAAAAGCGGAGGCACAGAAGACCAAACCAGTACGACCAAATGCAGTCCCGGGGTGAGTAAATGAATCACATCCCACCCAGAAGTAACTGAGGGCAGGGCCACCTCAGGTAGCAAAGGCTGGCCCTGAATTCAAATTCAGAACCTCAGAGGTGCACGGCAAGCTGTTCCCGGAAGCTTCCCCTCAGTTCTGGAGTTTCCCTTCCTGTGAATATTTACTTATATGCAGGGGACATTTCGTAGAAAAAGAGGTGCAGGAGCTCATTAGCATAACTCATTAGCCTAACTTATTTGCATGTGCCACACCCCCTGACATCACCGGAAGCGTGTCAGAAGGCAACACCCACCGCTCAGGCTCCACTGGACTGTTTTGGATTGCTAGCTATTGGGGGGGGGAGAACGTGCAGATCTGTCCTCGCAGAGGAGGGAGAGCTTCTACCTGAATAAAACGTGGTCTT
>NW_015169836.1:131938-136499 GCF_001447785.1 Gekko japonicus | reverse complement strand
AAGCGTCATCCAGGAAGCCCTGCAGCTGTATCGCCACCACCCTCTCAATTAATTTGCCCAAATTGGGCAAATTAGAGGCCGGCCGATAGTTGGCCAATTCAGCCGGATGTAAAGATGGCTTTTTCAGGAGAAGGCAGACCATCGCTTCCTTGAATGCCCCAGGGAACTGCCCCTCTAAGAGGTTAAGCAGTGTAACTGAGTGCTTTGCAGGACCAGGGGTCCTCACCTGGCCAGAGCGGGCAGTACACCAAAATAAGTAGTGGCTTTTTAATTAGCAAAAAGGGCCTGACTTCCCTCAGGGCTCTTTGGGGCTCCTTCCTTTAATCTTTAGTGTCAATTGTAAACAAATAAGGCTGTAACTCAGGGACCCCCAGCGTGGTCCCCGTGTATGCTGTGGTGCCCCCCTGGCACCTTTTTGTGGTGCCCACCAACAGTGTTCCCTCTAAGCTGAGTTAGTGTGAGCTAGCTCATAGTTTTTGAGCCTCCGGCTCACACATTTTTGTCTTCGCTCAGGAAGGAGGGCTCCAGAGCAAACTAGTTTGTCCAGCAGCCAAATCACCTGCTCACAACTTTAATGCCGGTAGCTCACAAAGTAGAATTTTTGCTCACAAGACTCCACAGCTTAGAGGGAACATTGCCCACCAAGTGTGCTTAGAAACGGGGTGGAGCTGTGTAGAGCTCTTGCCCAGCCAGGCCTCTGATGGGCCACCGTGCAGAACCAAATGACGTCCCCTCTGCGGCTGTTACTGGGGAGATGTATTCGTTAATATAGCAAAGTTCACGGCCATGGAAGCATGGTGTTGCATGCAGTAAATAAACTCTGAAGAAGTAAGTTGCCAAAGGTAAAACTTACATTTATCAAGGTAGATTCCATTCACATCCATGTTGCAGTTAAATGGCAAGCGAGGGATGCCTGATCTAAAGTGTCTCTTCCCGATCACAGGTGGCCAGCTAAGTCTGGTATCAGAGGGCACTGTTTCTACGGTAGGGGGCAGGGGGCAGCAGGCTCACCCCTCCCTTTTCTGGCAGCTGGTCTGACGGTCTCCCCCCACCTTCCCCAAAGGGCAAGTGGGCTTTCTTCTTCCCACTGGTCATTGTGTGGTACTCATTTTGCAGAGAAACAGAGACTGTGGGCTGTAGCCATAGATCCCATGGAGCCATTCTGCTAGCAGTGGTACTTTCCTCTAGGGCCAGAAGGCGTTTGCTGACACAGGAGGCTTTTTGCATCAAAATAAGGCTCTTTACACTGGAAGGGAGTGCCACCATTAGCTGAACAAGTCCGTACGCATGCATGTTTCCGGCTTCGTTTTTGCAATGGTGAGGGCTGGAGTAGGGACCAGGACCGCTTCCTGCTTTTGTGCTTTGCATCCCAAGCTCTCCACCATGTCATACCAGCTCTTCCCTTGGTTAGCTTGCTTTTAACACCAGAGCCTGTGAAACACAGTGGGGCTCTTTTGGCTGCCTTTGCTGGAAGCAAAGACGCCATCCTCAGAGGTCTCTTCTTCCTCTGTGCTGCCTGCAGCCCGCCCAGGTCCAGCTGGCTCTGCAGCTCTCGCCCTCTCTCGCCCTCTCTCTCTCTCTCTCTCTCTCTCTCTCTCTCTCTCTGCTTTGACGTTTGACTCTCGCTGCCTCCTGGGTGCTCGGAGCTCTGCCGTGCCTCCCCGTTTCTTCCGCCGTCCTGATTCCACCCTCCCCCCACCTGCCCCAGCCTTAACCCGCTTTGCTCTTTCTGCCCAAATCCCCAGAAAGTGGTTGCTATGGCTACAACGTGGCAGTCCCCAGAAATTAAGCCTCTGCCATTTCACCCAGGGATTATATCTAAATGCACTTTTCTTGACGGCAAAACAAACTCAGGTTTTCAGGAACCTCATAGTATACAGATCTGGCAGCAGCCAAATTTTGCAGAGTGACACACACGTGATTCCGGTTATCTAATTATGATTTGCTAATTATTTGATACAATCTCATAAGAGAATACAATCTCATAAGAGAAAAATTCAAGCGTTCCTTTTCTAGAAACACAAAAGCTTTTTTTTAAAAAAGTATTTCCGCAAAATGGGCCCATGATTGAGAAATGCATACCAAACAGGGATGAGTCTCTTGGGGCAAGTGGGAGGCAGGTGAGTTATCACTTGATCACTGAAGAAAGGAAGGGGAATGAAGAAAAGGAGAAAAAGCCTATCGGAACCTGTCGCAGACGGCTGTTCCTGCAGCAGATTAAGGCCATGAAATCTTTTGCTGACTTAATTCAAGAGAACACACTGTTGAAAACTGTGGGACTCCATTTCCTACTAAAGGCAAAAGTGCTCTGTAATATATACAAAATTGTCCTCGACTAAGAAACAAATTCCATGCTGGGATTAGGCACATGAAGGATACAGAGCTGGAGACACCCTGATTGCATTTGCAGGTCATTCCCCTTTCTTGTGACAAATGAGTGCAGTACTGTTTGCTCTGTCGGCTTGTACAGAGAAAACGGAAGGGTCTGAACTTAGGAGCACCATCGATGGGACCACAATTGCAGCTACTCCCTGTGTGGTTCTGGTCATCTCCTTGCCTTCAAACCTTTCCTCAAAATCATAGAACCACAGAGTTGGAAGGGGCCACACAGACCCACCTAGTCCAACCCCCTGCCCAATGCAGCACCAGCCTAAAGTGTCTCTGACAAATATTAATCCAGCCTCTTCTTGAAAGCTGTTGGTGAAGGGGAGCTCACCACCTACGCAGGCAGCTGATTCCACCCTTCTACCCCTTCATCCAGATCATTGATAAAAATATTGAAAAGTACCGGGCCCAAAACCAAGCCCTGCAGCACATTAAGCCTGTCTCCTTTTTCTCTGTCCTCCACCAGAGTTTCTCCTTCTACTCCCAAAAGCGGTCCAATTGGCTCTTTTACCTTGCGTTTGCTTCTCACATACCTGTAGAAGTTTTTCTTATTGTAGCGAGCCTCCCTGGCCTGACCCAACTCATACTGAGCTTTGATTTCCCTGATGGCTGATCGGCAGTACCTAGTAACTCTCATATATGCCTCTCTATAGGCCTGACCTTCCCTCCATTTCCTTTTTCTCCCTTAGCTTATTCTGAAGCTCTCAGTTCATCCACATTGGTTTCTTGGGGCCCTTACCATGTTTCCGTCTTGCTGGAATAGTGAGGGCTTGAGCTCGCAAAAGTTCATGTTTGAGAAGAGCCCCCCCCCTTCACTCACTCCTTTCCCTTCCAGCCCACTCCCCCACGGAATGACTCCCATCAAGCCTCTGAGTTTGTTGAAGTCAAGCTACGAAAATCTAACCTACAAGTCTGGCTACAATCTTCCTTGACCCCCCACAGCAACTGGAACTTAAAGAGGACATGGTCCCTTCCCCCCTAAAGTCCCCACCACCTTTACCCCGTCTACCAATGCTTCCCTGGTGGTTAATATTAAGTCTAGTATGGCCGAGCCCCTTGTAGCTTCCTCCACCATTTGAAAGAGGTTGGCCAGACAGATCAGGAAGTTGCGTGATTCTTGTCGCTTTGTTGAGCCTGTCTCCCAGCACACATCGGGGAAGTTGAAGTCTCCCATAATTATAAGGTTCTGATGTCTGGATACTCTACCAATCTGTTCAAGGAAGGCAGCATCCATTTCCTGTCCCTGGTCAGGCGGCCTGTAGCAGACTCCAACAACAATACCCTTTGTCCTACCTCCCCTTATTGTCCTTCCTACCCATATACTTTCCATGGGGCTGTCAACCACATTCTCCAGAACTTCCTGACAATCTAGCCCTCTCTTCACATACAGTGCCATTCATAGAATTATAGAATGTTAGAGTTGGAAGGGACCTTGCAGGTCATCTAGTCCAACCCCCTGAACTCTGCAGGAGCATAGCCGAAAGATAGCCCTACAACATACCCGAAAGAGGGTCGTCCAGCCTCCACTTGAAAACGTCCAGCGAAGGAGCATCCACCACCACCCGAGGCAGTCTGTTTCACTGCTCAACCATTCTTACAGTTAGGAAGTTTCTCCTGATATTTAGCCAGTAACGACTCCCTTGTAATTTCCACCCATTAGATGCAAGAGAGAATAAATCTGCTCCATCTTCTACATGACAGCCCTTCAAATACTTGAAGACTGCAATCATGTCCCCTCTAAGCCTCCTCTTCCGCCTCCTCTTCTACCCTTCTGGTTTTTCTTGAACAACTCATACCCATCCACTACCACATCCCAGTCATTAGAATCATCCCACCAAGTCTCAGTGATTCCTATTATATCATAGCCCTCTGTTTGCAAGAGAATCTCCAGGTCTTCCTTCTTATTACCCATACTACGGGCATTGGTAAATAGGCACTTGTAGCCTTGTACCTTTGTTTGACCTGTCCGACCCAGGTAGGCCCCCACTATTTTCACTTCTTCATTGAAGTCCCCATGTTCATCATCCCCTTCCCCTTGCGGCTTCAGTTTAAAGCTTTCCTGATTAAGCTCTCCAGGTTCTTTCTGAACGTTTTCTTCCCTGACCTTGAGTGGTGAAGTCCATCATGTGCTAGAAGGCCTTCTCTAAGAAAACTTATCCCGTGGTCCCAGAACCCA
>NW_015169836.1:128604-131563 GCF_001447785.1 Gekko japonicus | reverse complement strand
GTCGTCTTAGTCGACATCTTTGGGTTTGTACTGTAGAACTGAGAGGAGGCTCAGAAGGGAGATGGGCTCTTCCTTCTTCTCCTTGACTTTCTTCTTCATGTTCTTGCAGAGTTCCCAGGCTCTTGTCAATAAAACCCTCCCCTTCCTTGATTTCCTGAAGGGTGGTGATCCTCTCCTGCAGGCTCTGAATGTTCTCCTCCAAAACCCTGACCAGCTTACACTTCTGGCAAGTGAAGTCCGTCTTCTCTTCCGGGAGGAAAACAAACACGGCACACTCCATGCAGGTGACTGGACAGGGGCCTTCAGTCAGTCGACACCATTGCCGTCCAAGTATATTCCCAGAGTTCTCTGAGCAGAGTATCGAGGCCCTTAGGCAGATCCTCAGGCCAAGAGCCACAGGCCACTTCCTGCAAAGCACAGCAGAGCTCAGCACACCTTTTCTGTTAAGATTTGGACTTAACCATTCGGCTCTCATCTGCAACTGAACTGAAGCCTAACACAGCTGTTTCTTACGGCTTTCCCCTGCTGTTGAAACTAATTTGTAAGTGCCTCTTATGTAGCACCATACATTTCTCTCCAGCACTGGTAATCCAAGAACTATCAAGACCTTCCTCTGCTCCCAGCCTTCAGGGGATGTGTGTCTCTCACCTGGTGTTAGCGAAATATTGGGACTCATGCTGGACTTTGATTCTAGTGGAGGAATCCATAGGATACCTCTGGCTCCCAGAAAGCCAGGGGGCAACCGAGCACTAGTGCCATTTTAAATCTGCCTGCCAGCTTAGCGTTTTGCATTTGTTGTAGGGGCTTTTTAAAAAGGCTTTCTAATAAATAAGTTTAGAGCCCAGTCTTTGTTTTGTTACACAAAGGGGTTTACCCATTTGTAATCATAGCGCTTCAGTTGATAGAGGCCGTGAGGTAGCCACAGAAATGGGTGCTCCTATGGAAATCTGGTGTCCAAAGCCCCAAATTACAGACGGGGGATTCTTTGTATGTGTGAGAGGGGTATGTTGACTGCCCCCTGGCGCCCTCCTTAAAGGGCATGCTTGGCTATGATTTAGCTATGATTTTGCAATGAGCCGAGGCATTATTTGGTCCTTTGTAATCACTGTGGAGAAAATCCTGTATACCTCAGACGTCAGGGCAGGAATTTTGCAGTTCTCTTTCAGACTGGGAGTTCTGATAAGGGCTGCCCTGATGTAGAACTCTAGTTATTTTCTTTCTTTAGTCCTACTAGGGGTGTGTGTGTGTGTGTGTGTGTAAAGTCACACCCAACTTCTGGGGACCCCAGCCAGGGGCTTCCGAGGCAAGTGAGCAGGAGAGGTGGTCTCCCATGGCCTTCCTCTGCAGAGCCTTCCTTGGAGGACTCCCTTCCAAGTACTGACCCGGCTTAGCTCCTGCGATCTGACAATACCGGGCTCTGCCAGGCTGCCTCCCCTCCCCAGACCAGGGCTATAGCTGGACATTAGTCTGGCTCTTCTTTTTTAGGTGTCACTTGTTATTAGAAGGCCTTCCCTCGTTTGTTGCTCTCATTTTGGGTATTCTGAATCCAGGCAGTGACGCTGGAATAAGTCCTCCCTCTGTCAGCTCTCTTGACTGGATTCCTTTGTCTTTCAGCAAACCCTTAGAAACCTACCCAGAGCCAAATAAGAAGCCGTTTGCCAAGAAAGGGGGCACCGCTACCCCCTCCTCCTCCACGTCTGGGCTGAAGAAATTCTTCACCTCCTTGAGCCAGAGCACCAAGCAGCGGCTGGGCAGGTTCCGCTGCTACAGCATGGAACAGATCTCTGCCTTGGGGGGAGATGCTCCAGCGGTGCCCGAAGAAGCAGGTGCAGGCGCCACGAGCTCCCCCAAAATGAAGAAAGCCCCTTCTCTGCAGTCCTTGCGGCTGGTGAGTCTCAGGGGAGTAGCTGGTGTGTCCTGTAGATCTCCAGACCAGAAGGAGTGGGACGTGGTTTGCAGAGGGCAGCCGTTTTCCAGCTGTGTCTCAGGGAGTCCGATCAGACGGCTCTTTAGATCCGCGCGAGACACAATTGCCTCACGGCTCTGAAGGTCATGTCCTTTATCTGGGAAATGTCCCTCTTCCGTGGGCATCCTGTTTTGCCACGCTTCGGAGCCGTACTTAAAAGATAGCACTTTAAATCTGGGGTTTTCGGTTACCTGCGGGACAACTGCAGACTTTCACCTGTCTGATCATTCCACCAGAGCGCAATCCTCCCGTCGGGGTGGTCTGGCATAAGACCATCCCGAGCGGGCGCCATTTAAAAAAATCTCTACACATGCGCGGATCAACAAGGACGTGCTGTCATGTCTATGCGCATGTGCAAAAAGTTTTTTTTTTAAAAAAAAAAACCCACCGCACGCCTCCTTCAACAAGAATGCAATGTGACACCTATGTGCATGCGCAAAAAGTTTTTTTTAAAAACCCCACCACACACGCCTCCTTCAGTGGACGCCATCTAGACAATCCACAACGGAGGCAGCACAGGGTAAGGCAATTCACTAGGGGGGATGTCTGGTCGTGCTGCGATGGATTAAAAAGATCGAGATAAAATTCAAACTGGCATAATGACGGGATTAGCTGCTCGTCTGAACGCCCCCAGGGAACTGCAAGGTCCCTACAAGGAGATTACCAGGAAAGCGGGCAGACGCTTTCTGAAAGACAGTTTCCCCCCCACCTCCCCCCACAAACTGGCAGTTCGCAGCTACAGGAGGGTAACAGGACTTCCAGGAGCCCTCTGTGTCCAGGCCCTCTAGGCAAAGATTCCCTCTGGGGGGCCCCAGACGCAACACAAGCACTGCATGAAAGCAGATCACATGACTTGCCCAGCTCCACAGGCCCCCAAGATGAATGGGTCCCCAGAAATGTGTCTCTGTGGCCCCACCTCTCAGCTGGCCTATAGCTACAGTGGGGCTATTGGGGGCAGCACCCCCTTCTTTAAAGGGCCAGCCCCACAAGATT
>NW_015169836.1:115370-128519 GCF_001447785.1 Gekko japonicus | reverse complement strand
GCGCATGCCCCTCTCCCTCCCTCCCTGCAAGATTTAAAGGGGCCTCCAGCTGAGCGGCAGGCCACCTGCTCCCCCCCCCCATCAGCTGAAAGGCCCTTTAAATCATGCAGGGAGGGAGGGAGGGGGGTGGCTGCTGGCGGTCAGGCCTGGGGGTGGATTGGAGCTGACATAAAAATAACGGCAGCCCCCTCTGAAAATTCTTTGCCCCACAGGCCACAAAATCCTGGCTACGGGCCTGCCTCTCAGCAACCCTGGTGTTAGGTGAGTCTCAGTCAGCTGGGGCAATGATAAGGCTCAGCACCCCAGATAAGTAGAACATGTGCCCCAGAGTCTCCTGCAACCTACTGGTTCTTTGGTTCTCCTCGGAAGACGAGTCACTGCTACTTCTACATGCTGATGATTCTCTGCATTGTTTTCATGCAGCTGTGACTATGGAGTTTCCACAAGGACAAAGGAGCTTCCACGTGTGGGATGTTCCCGTGTGCTTTTCCTTTTCCTGACTCTTCCCTTCCACTTGTGCTCTGCTGCAACGGCGCATTGCTGCTGGGGGGGGGGCATGGTCATCATAGCCGCCGTGGCAGCTCATGACCAGCGTTCCCTCTAAGCTGTGCACGTGAGCAGCCGCTCATTAACTCAGGAAGCCCCACTCAGCAGCAATCTGGTGCCACGCAGGGTCTTGCACTTCCCATGGCCCATTTCCAGGATTACAACAGTTATATCCTGCTCCGGATATGAAGTGCTCCACTCAGTAGGGAGGAAAAATTGGAAGGAACGTTGCTCACGACCCCCTCTTTTTTTGGTTGATTTTTTTCATGCATGTGTTATAGCACTGTACTGGGTCTCTAAAGATTTGAAATAGATGTGACAATAGATCATTCCTGTGCTATTGCAGTATTGCTGTTACTGTTTCTCTATGCCCTCCGGTGGCACAGCTGGGGGGAAAGTTGGGCAAATGGCATTTGGGAGGGGCTTACAGCAGGGAAATGGCAACAAAAATGCACCCTGGTGCTTCCGGGTGGTGTGCTAAAACATTTTGACAGTGTTCTTTCTAAAAAGATTAAAGAGGGGTTGGGAAAGAGCATATTAAGGAAGACAAAAACTTGGGAACAAGACAGTTACAGAATGCCATTATATGAAGCTCCAAACCCCCTCAACACTTCAGTTTGGAAATCAAGGCAGGTAAAACCTCAATGTGGAAGCAACCATAAAAGTGGTTCCCTGAAGGTAGAACGCTTGCATTAGTGCAAGGAATATCGATTATTCAATAAGGGCAGAAGAGCTGATACTAAATAACATGTGGCAATGTTAGAATCCTCATATAATCCACTGTCACGCTTCCCAGCCGCTCAGGACGGAGCATTTCCTGAAAACTTGAGACCTTGGACTTGCACAGGCATTGCTTATTTGTGACCCCAGCCTGGTGTAAATAACCCAGTGTTTGTTTTATGGTGGTCCCCATGTTTAACCCCCACACCTTGCAAGGGGTGTGTGCAAACACCACATTACGTGAGCGGCAGAACCACTCCGGAACTGCATTCTGCTCAAACACTTCTTCACCCAGCATTGCTCCTAAGCTCTTGCTCTGACTCTCAGTGCTTTCGTTCCCCCACAAGGTGTCACCCTTCAACCAACCACGGAAATCCTCTTCTGTTCAAAACCTGCATTCCCTGTTGGGCAAGACTGACCGGTCCAGCCTCTACCAGCTGGGGGAACCAAAGGATGGAACGTCTGTGCCGGACAGGTAAGGAACGGAAGTTGGAAGAATGGTCTTTAAATCCATCTGTCTTACCTTGTTCTTCTGGAATGCTCTGAGTTCCACGGGTTTGGGTCTTGCTAGGTATGGATGGTTATATCTGGCCTTTGTCCGTTCACAATGAAGGATTACATGCTCACAAAACACTAACAACTGTGATTGGGTGGGTGTGCAATTTGGCAATCACATTTCTGTGAAACAAATGCAGAGCCGCAGAGCCGATTCTTTACTGAGTACAGGTTCTAGTTGGCATTTGTGAGCAAACCCTGACACTGAATGGGCCATGCAAAATTGACTTGAATGTTTGTTTTGCTGCTTAAAATCTGATACTATGTGGATCCAGCACCCAAAAGGTCCTTAGCCAACTGACTAGGTTTGTGATCAGAATAACTGTGTCCAGATACAGACATGATTCTGGAGCAGTTTTGTTTTAAATAAAAGCCACGTTATTTTTAGTTAGGGTTTGGGGGGACACAGAGGTGGGAATTTTGATATATGGGTTATTGATAAGTGTGCTACAGGCAAGAAAAAATGTCCTTGGAGGGAGACTGAGAGGTAAAACCAAGTGCTGAATGTTTTAGCATATTTCCCTAGAAGTGAGGACTTACCTATGGATTAGATTCCCCCCCCCTCGCTTGAGAGCCAGCATGGAGTAGTGACTAAGAGCAGTGGACTCCGATCTGGACAACCGGGTTTGATTCCCCACTCCTCCTCCACATGCAGCCAGCTGGGTGACCTTGGGCCAGTCACAGTTTCCTCTCTCCAAACTCTTTCAACTCCACCTACCTCATAAGGTACCTGTTGTGGGGAGAGGAAGGGAAGGCAATTGTAAGCCGCTTTGAGGCTCCTTAGGGTACCTTAGGGTATTAAAACCAACCCTTCTGCATGAAACGTGGTTTTTTAACCCCCCCCCCCCCCGAGAAGTCAGTTCCCAGGTGGGCGGGGCCTAATTTGGATTGGGACCATGGTGTGCAAAAACTGGCTTCAGCTTTTCTCCCCATTCCCACCCCACCATTTTCCTGACTTGGAATGTGCCTGGTGGGGCTCTGTTTGCTTCATGGTTCTACATGAAGGTTTTCCCAGTGGATGTCAGGTAGCCTTGTCATAGATCTGGAATGTATGGGGGGGGGAGGTATCGTCCTTCTCGTTCTCAGCTCTCTCCTGCTCAGCTACTGTGTGCTATCTTACGCTTGACCTTGTAGATGTTCCAGCTGCAGTTTACACAGCTGGGAAAGTTAAGGGCTTTTCTGCTATGCTTCGCTCGCTTTGCCGCGTGCGCGAATTATATCCATTGGCTCAAACTTAAAGGGGGATGCGTTGATTTCACTATAAGTCAGGGGCCCTACTACTGACGGCCATTCCTGACACAAGCTGTACACGTGTTCTTTAGTACTGAATCCACTAATAAACAGTTATCTTCCTATGAAGCCCCGTGTGGTGTGACCTGACTAAGGAGCCTGACAGTGGGACAAATAACACCTCCTCAGGGCCATTTTGGGTTGGGAGAATGGCACGGGGGAGAGGCCAGCGCCCCTCCCCCCCACGCACTGTGGTATTGATCAGAATTCCCAGCAGGGGTCTCATGACAGATGGTCTTTGTGGCAGAACTAGACCCAGCTCGAGAACGGCATATTGTGTAGCTGGGTCCTTTTAAGCCTCACTGAACACCCTGGAACTTTTCCAACTCAGCGTCAGGTTAGGGTGCAATATTTACTCTGGCTGCTACCTTTTCCTTTTAATGCATTTCTGTATAAAAGGTATTCTTAGGAAAATACTATTTTACAGATTAACTCAGCAGAGCAATGAGAAAAAGTCAGAGTCTGTGTTTATGTTTGAAAAAGAAAATAGCTTTAACTTGAACTAACAGGGAAAAGGTAAATGGGATGCAAAACAACAGACACTAGATCTACCTGTTTACCGCTAAAAGATTACGACAAGGAATGGCGTCTCCTCTTCTCCAAGCAAGATGAAGGGAGGAAGAGACCCCAATATGCAAAATAGCCAATACACTGATTTCCAGTCACAATGCTAAAGTTCAGGTCATTTCACTAAGATCTCCTATAAGGTTTGCAGGCTTTTTCTCACTTGGTAATAGATTGGTTACAATAAACACATGTGATTTCCTTTTGACTAACAAAGTTAACTCTGTAATTACTGAAGTGTTTTAACTTGCTAAACACAACACTGTACAATGATGTGGGCTAGAAACCAGCTGTTCTTTAAAAACTGATGCACAGAAGCTGGATTCTGTGATTCATATAGCAGTAACTATGCACCGTTCCGGCCTCCATGCCTTCTGGTTTCACCTCTTGAAGAGTCTTTTGTTACCTACAGTGCTTGTTTCTGGTCTGGCTCATTCCTTCCAGGAAAGCGGGTGCTCATCCCAGGCGTTCCCTCAGTGTAGAAGACATTGGCTCCCCCAACTTGCTAAGGACTGTTGGACGAGTAGTGGAGGTCTTCCCCGATGGAACCAGCCAACTAGAACTGCAGCGACTCCCACAGGGTACTTTCGGATTCCGTGTCTCCTCTGGAAACGGGCGCCCTGATACAGGTGTGTTCCATGACACTAATGGCCTGCCATCTTGAAAAAAGGGTGCCATCCATTCCCTCTTTATACTGTTATAGCCTCTTACGGAGTTGTCCGTGTAAATGTGCTTCCCAGCCTCCCCCACCCCCGATGATAATTAATATTTGTTTTACTGATTTTATTTTGCATTCCAACCCCCCTAAAAGTGCCTTATAATAACGTATATGATACAGCTTTATTGCCCATAGTCTTAAGCTTAGAAAGAGAGAGAAAGAGATTGGATTTATACCCCGCCCTTCACTACCTGAAGGAGTGTCAGAGCGACTTACAATCGCCTTTCCCTTCCCCTCCCCACAACAGACACCCTTTGAGGTAGGGGGGGCTGAGAAAGCTCTCTTGAGAACTGCCCTTGAGAGAACAGCTCTGAAAGAACTTATGACTGACCCAAGGTCACACCAGCAGCTGCAAATGGAAGAGTGGGGAATCAAACCCGGTTCTCCCAGGTTATAGTCTGCGCTCTTAACAACTACACCAAACTGGCTTTCTCCCTTTCCCCCCTAAGCCTACCCTAATTAGAAAAGCTTTTTTTAATTTTTATTTTATGCTGAATTACTAAAAGATAAAAGGCCACGGTCTTAGTAATATTCAGATCATTATCCTGCAGAAGGGGAAAATTTGATAATTGCTCATAAACTCATCCTTCTCGAAGAACAAGGTTGTCCATCTCTCCGTCTTCACTAAATAAAGGGCCTTCAAGGACTGTGGAGCCAAGGAACCTGTCTTCCCTGGTTACGAAGGCATCAGCCTTCTGAAAGAGGGAATCCTGCATCAGGTGACGGTATGGCATTTAATCTGGCAGCCAAAAAAATATTACAGTATCTGGAAATACTCAAAGATGTTAAATATGCTGGAAGAGTTACTGGAGGTTTTAATCCATTATAGGAAAGAGAACTCATTCTTCTCGCTCACAGATTTGCACTTGTAAAATCTGACTTTCATTACTGCTTTTTAACCCATGCCAACACTACTTTATCATTCTGCGCAGACAATAAAAAAGCAAACGTAAAAGCCTAGCTGTTCCAATCTTCGATCAGCCAACCTCTTTCAGTTACTCTGAGAGGAGTCTTCTCGTAGTCTAAGGAGGATCCTAGATCTATCATCAAGTAGAATCTTAATCCCGAGTCCAAATGCATCTAACCAAGCTGCTGAGTCCAATGAAGGAATTGCAAATTCTTGCCTAATAGCTATAACCCAGTACACATTTAGGCAACTTGTCCGCAGTTGAAGATCAAGATTTGAGCCCAGCAGCACCTTAAAGAAAGACTAACAAAGATTTCCAGGGTCGAACCTCTCGAGAGCCAAGGCTGCCTTCGCCAGAGAGCGGGATGCTGCCCTGCCTCTTTTCAGCCTCTTCTCATCTAACACTGAGTCAGCCATCACTTCTCTCTTCGGAACTATTTTCTCCCTTCCTTCCTCCGCTCTGTCTTGGGGGCAGAGAATGGGAACCTACCCTGACTTCCTCCAGTACTACTGGTGGGCACTCGCTTTGCACCTCTGTAGCCGAATTCAGACATCACGTCCAATCGCAGTTAGGGAAATGCAAGGTTTGGTGTCTGAACCATCATTGTGGCTGTTGCTGTGGCTCCAGAAATGGGAACACGAAGCACACGGTAAAAGAATCGAGATCAGCCGCTTTCAGCCGAGGGGGGGGGTTGCCTGTATGTTTGCAGCTCAGGCCTAGATCATGTTTTGGGGCAGAGGCCACCAGCTGCTGCATTCCCTAGAATGCCCAGGGAAATATTTTTTTTAAATCTTGCCTAGACATTTAAAAAAAAAAATTCATAGGACTTTCCTCTGTGCTCCTTCTCTTCATTTTCGGTGCTCTTCTTGGACCATGTTCTGTTTCAAGGATAAGATAAAATTTGGTAATATGCCTGTGCGGTGGGAGAATAGCTTGGAATATTTCTTAAATTACTCAGAAGTAGCTGTCAAGAAAAGAAAAGGTTGACAAAGGTCGAGCGTGTCCAGAAGAGGGCAACGAGAATGGTGAGAGGGTTTGAATCCAAGTCTTATGAGGAAAGGCTGAAAGAGTTGGGACTGTTTAGCCTGGGAAAGAGAAGGCTTAGAAGGGACATGACTGCAGTCTTCAAGAATTTGAAGGGCTGTCATGTAGAAGATGGAGCGGATCTAGTCTCTCTTGCTCCGGATTGCAAGACTAGGTCTACTGGGTGGAAATTACAAGGGAGTCGTTACCTGCTAAATATCAGGAGAAACTTCCTCACTGTGAGAGTGGTTGAGCAGTGGAACGGTCTGCCTCGGGAGGTGGTGGATGTTCCTTCACTGGACGTTTTCAAGCGGAGGCTGGACGACCATCTTTCGGGTATGTTGTAGGGCTCTCTTTTGGCTATGCTGCAGAGTGCAGGGGGTGGGACTAGATGTCCTGCAAGGTCCCTTCCAACTCTAACATTCTGTGATTCTATGAAGGTTGGCAGCCCTGGAACTGTGATGTCTGAATTGAGCCTCTTATTGCTTGGCCATTCCTGACACTTCCACTGCCAAACTGTCTGAGTCAGTTCAGTCGCCCCGCCCCCCCCCCCGGCCCCAGGGCCCCCTCTTCTCCAGGCACACCCTCACTTTGGCCTGTCTTACTCTGTGTACTGTTGTGACTCCCCTAGAGGGACGGATCCTGGAAGTCGCCCAAAGGCCCTGTTCTGCTGGATTCCCCAGCGCCTGCCTCTTTTTAGGCTAAGCCTCTTCCCCAAAGTGGGTCAGATGGCAGGAATAATTGGACGCAGATGTTCCCAGGTCCTTTTTTCCCAGGCAGGCTCCTGGGAATGTTGCAATGTTTGTGACGGGGATGACAGATGCTCGTCCTGGCCTAGAGCACTTTATTCCAGGAACTTGTTTTCATCGCAATACCCTGGATTGCCGTCTCCACCCTGGGAGGTGTCACAGATGAGCAGGGAGGCATCAAGACCGACGGCTCTGCTGCCCGGTCTCCCCCCCCCCCCGCTTCTGTGTCCTTAAAGAGGAAAAACAGTCTTGCTTGACGGATGTGTCCTCTCAAATCAAGCCAGATGTTGTGCCTCTGAGCTTCCCCACCTCCACCAAAAAGCAAGGTGAGGGTTTTTTTGAGGTGCGAGCTGGTGTGCTTAAGCTTCCCTGTGCCTGCTGCCTCTCGCTTTTAAACCACCCTCTTGTCCGTGCCGGGGGGGGGGGGGGGGAGGGGCCGGGTAGAGAGATTCTCTGGTCCTAGTAGGGCAGGAGGTGGTCAGCTAAAAACAGGGCCTGGACAGGAACTTGCACAATAAAGTTTAAGCCCTCCTTACTTCTTCTCCCTCGTGCATTTCCTCAGCCCTGCTTCACCTTTATTTAGGAATCCCTAGCTGTGAACAGGGCTGCCAACAGGACTGGAGAAAAATGTCCTGACATTTTAATCAGGGTTTTAATGCCGTGTTCTTTACCTCCATGCCATGAAGAGCTTCAGCTGTCCGTTTGCCTCTTTCAAAGCCACAGGGGCATTTTCCTCCAGGCGTCTCGTCAACCCTGGTTGGAAGCCCCATCTTGTTTCTGTCGCAACATTTGTCTGTACCTTAGAGGATGAAACAGAGATGAAGCACAAAGCTGGGCTTGAGCATGTTTTGGCTCTCCTAAAATTCCTGACAACCTGCTAGGCGTTCCTGAGGAGCAAACATTCTGGGACGCTAGAGAAATAACAGTAACGATTTAGGCCCAGAATGAATTAAAGAGGACTGAAAGCAATGAGAGATTTACTACAGCAATTTCGAGTCTGTTCCACTGTTCATAGGGGCCGCAGTGGCTCAGAGGTTAAGACACTGAGCCTGCAGACCAGAAGATCTATAGCTCGGCAGTTCGAGACCCGAATGTGCCGCATGACAGAGTGAGCTCCCCTCTCTGGCCCCAGCTCCTGCCAACCCAGCAGTTTGAAAGCAAGAAATTGCAAGTAGATAAATAGGTACCACTTCGGTGGGAAGGTAACAGCATTCAGTGCACCTTGGCATTTAATCATGCCGGCCACATGACCACGGAAAAGTCTTCAGACAACGCTGGCTCTTCGGCTTGGAAACAGAGATGAGCACTGCCCCCTAGAGCCAGATTCAACTGGCTTTTGAGCAAGGGAAACCTTTACCTTTACTCCACTGTTCATATTAGGGTTTTTTTTAAAAAAAACAAAAAACAACCTCTGATGCAGTTCTAGACAGAGGCAGGGAGAGGTTCCAGGTAGACGGCTTATGACAGTCTTAAGGCTTCTCCCGGCAATGCTTGGAAGCTCAGCAGGATCAGCCCTGGCTAGTCCAGGGTCATGCTGCAGGGGCCGGCCGTGGCAAACCTCCCCTCCCCTCCCCTCGTCTCCCTCCCTCCCTCCCGCCTCTGTGGGTTGCCATGAGCAGGTTGCCGCTTGACAGCACTTCCCTATTACTATGAAAAGGGAGCCCAGCTTAACATTCTAGTAGCCCTCGGATCTGGCCACTCCACCCTTTCTGCTCAGGGGTCTGCTTTCAGGGTCCAAACCATGATCGACTGAAGCCAGGGAAATGGTGGGTCTGTCTGTACTGGTGACGTCTGAACACTGTTGTTGTTGTTGTTGTTGTGTGTGTGTCCCCCCCTCCCCCCCCCGGCAGGCCTCTACGTGCAGGAGATGGCAGACGCGAGCACGGCTAAGCTCTACGCTGGCCTCCTGGGAGTTGGGGATGAGATCCTGGAGCTGAACGGTGCCAAGGTTGCTGGACTGGGCCTGGCCCACATCAACGAGCAGCTCTTGTGGGCGGACACCCTCTCGGTCCGAGTGCTGAGGCAGCGGCCTGTTCGGCGGTAGCAGAGAGGTAGACAGAGCACTTGCCAGGGCTTTTTTCCCTCGACACCAGAGCTTTTTTACTGCTTGTTTGTTGCAAAGGAGCCTGCCTGCCTGCCTGCCCGGGACTTGGAGCAGTGCCTAACTCTCCTCTCTCTCTCTCTCTCTCTCTGCCTTCCTGGCTCGGACGTGGGTGGCGATGCAGCCCAACCCCACAGGCTACGCTGTAACACAAGCTGCTGTGTGCTAAATATTTAATTTATATAAGGTTCTGGCAGACAACATGGATTTTTCTGTCCATGGCCAAGAGAATTAACAGGAGATAGCTGGCACTGGTAGACTTCTCCCATATGCGTGGGACGAAGCAACAGAAAACTGTACGCAACAAACTTGAATGGTTAGATAATAGTTATCTCCTTTCCTTGCTTTTCTTGTTTCCCTAAACTTTGAAAGGTGCTGGATCATCTTCAGTTTGCATTCTGAGCAAAACGACTCACAGATGTTCAAAGACATGGTTTGCTCTTGATATGAGTTTTGCTGTTTTCCAAACTACATGTCCCCTAATGCATCTGTTCAGTGTGGCGAAGAAAAGTGTGGATGTGTCTGCAATGGGTATTTCCTTCAAGACGTTTCCAAGTGTTGAGAGGTTGTGTTTGGTAACTGCATCCCGCAATTAAAACAGGCTGTGCCCCTCCACACTGCGGCTTGCCTAGATCCGCTCGGACTCTGTAGCTGCGGCCACACACACTAAAGAATCCACTTTCAATCCACTTTCCAACTGAATTTTACTGTGTGAACTGGCAAAATCCAACTGGAAAGTGGATTATTTAGTGTGTGTGACTGCAGCCTCCCTTTGCACTGATATGGGAGATGTGTAAACTATAAATTGCCTTCAGAACAAGTATTGTGACTTCTAACGAAGGAATCATGGGAGTTGTGGTCTTGTTAAGGAGCTGGACGTCACCTTCCAGAAGCTTTCACACATACCCCTCGCCAAACTACAATTCCCAAGGTCCTTTATAGCAACACTATATTTCTGCAAAGGGTCTAGGTATTCCTCATGAAGAACCCTCAACACCCTTACAAAACGTCTAAGTTCTTTATTAAGAAACTGTAAAAGTTGGGTCCGGTTTCGAAAGCTGCAACCTTTCAGCTGTGAAAATAAGAGATGCAGCCCAGTATGGTAGAGAGCAGCCATTTCTGTGTAATGTTTTCTTTTCTCAGTGGTATTCACTGTCTGGAAAGGGGAGATATTTTTGTGTGTCTCCCCCCCCCCCCCCCCCGGGCCAAAATGGAAGATCCGAGGGCCTGTGAGCCTTACACATAGATTCCCGTTGAAGTATTATAGTCACAGTTTGGGGAGCTGCCTCTGGAGTCAGGTGGCCTGCAGCCCCAGTCTGAACGTTTCTCTGGGTCTCTTGTCTTTCTCCTCTCCTCCCCCCACCTTTCTGGACTTGTGACAATGGCCTCATTCTCTCGGAGGTGCCCCTCCCACCCCCACGCCGTCTTCAGACTGCCGTGATGGATCCCTTTGGGCAAATGCTCCTCTGTACTGAACTGACTTCCTGTGTATGGAAAGCCAGACTGTCAGGGAGAAGGCGAGGCAAGAAACCTTTTCTTTGAAGCACTGCTTTTCACTGTCCAGGGAGTTTGTTTTGTACGGAAGGCCATTTAGTTTCTTGACTCTGCTGAAGCTGTGCAGCTGGGGAGCCAGGTCTCCTGGGAGTTTCTCCCAGTCCCTGCTGGAACTTCATCGGCTGGAGGGGAGGGGGAGATGAGGATGGGGCACCAATACATGACATTACCTTCAGTGCCAAACCAGAAGTGACATCATCATGTTGGGGGACGTTCTAGGATTTGTGCAAAACTCTGTTGTTTAACCATTGTTGAATCCAGTTTTACAAACAGAGTTTTGTGTGTGCCGTCAAGTAACGGCTGACTTAAGGTGACCCCCAGCAGGAGGCTTTCAAGGCAAGTGAGAAGCAGAGGTGGTTTGCCATCGCCTTCCTCTGTGGAGTCTTCCTCGGTGATCTCCCTTCCAAACATCGAACCTCCTTAGCTTCCAAGGTCTGATGAGATTGGGCTGTACTATGCTCCCTTCCCTTCCATACAATAGAGTTATACCATAGAGTTAGTTTTGCTATAGAAATCTAACCATAGAGTTTTGAGCTTATCCTAGAGTACTCCCATGCAATGATGTCACTTCCAGTTTGGTGGAGGAAGTGATGTCATGTGCTGGCATGCCTCTCCTTGGCCCCTAATTCCTCCTAGAGGTTTGCCCCGCTGCAGCCAGCAGCCCTAGGTACAGACCACACACCGATTTATCTTGGTGAGAATTGGGCTTGAATTTGCTGTCAGAGTGAAGCCGGCTATGTTCTTTGCTGTGCTGAGCCTTGGAGATGTTTTCTCAGTAGCCCCCAAGGCCCAGGTTCTTCCCCTGAGCTGGCCGTGATACAAGGCCCCATAGTGCTGGGGAAACGTCCCTGTCTTTGATCATTGTTTCTGTGATTAAATTATTTTTTGGACAAAAAACCACTCATGTCCTCAGCCTTGAATCATTGATAGGAGAGCAGCTTTGTGAACTAACTGGAAGTGTATTTTTGGTGCGGTCAGACGCTGCATTAGAAAGGGGGGGGGTAATTGGGATTTCTCGGCTCTAGCCTGCGGGGAATAGAGACTCCCCAGACGGGCATCCTAGACTCCTTGTGGCCTGGCCCCTATCACGTGGGAGAGGGAAGGAGAAGCTGGTGGGCAGAGCTGGCTCAAGGCGTTTTTGTGCCCAGGGCAGCAAAATCACAAACTTTTCCCTTCCCCCTGCCTCCCAATGAATTAATATAGGACATTTAAATTAAGAAGATCTGTCCCTTGATTTCATGATTCGGAATAACACTGCGTGGCTGGGTGGGCTTTTCAGAGAATTCTCTCTCCTACTCTTAAGACAGCAGCCGATTTACACAAGAGAGTCCCCGGGGGGGGGGGAGCAAGGCAGCAAGGCGGAAAGGTGGTTCAGGGGTCCCCGTGTTAGACACAGTCAGATGTGAGTTGTGGGTTCTGCTCAGTTTGTGCATGTGCGGTGTCAGATGTCGATCAGGACCGTGGGGGCAGGCCATTTCCCCGACCTGAAACGGTTCCCTGGGATACATGGAGGTTTCCCTAACAGGCCAATCAGTGGCCTCCTGGGAGGGGTCTATTTCACGCTGGAGAAAACGACACAGAGGGGAGGGCTGAAGCCTGCGATGCGTTTCTGGGCCTGCTTGATGGGAAAGTGGCCTGGGAACAGGGCTTGGGGGACGGGAGGCACCGAGGCTGATGAGGAGGCACTGGTGAAGCTTCCCTAAAGCCACTGATGGACCAAAGTTGGGTTTGAATCTGGATCTCCCAGGCCTGATACTGGGGTGCCCAAAGAAATGTGGGCTCCCTAAAATCCAACTCAGCTTAAGCACACGAATGGCTAAGTAAGGGGAAGGGAGATGCCTCAGGGCAGATTTCATTTCTGGTTGTTCGGACAAGAGAACTCTCCTTGGGGGGGAAGAAGGGAAGTGCCTGCTTCTCTAGGGAGAGCCTTGTGCTATTACTGCACTAAGAGTCAGGCGAGACGCACAGGCTGTGGGAGTTCCATGGCCACTCTCGGAAGAGGCAGGGAATTGGCTGTGGCTGACCCCTGCAACAGAAGCGTGGTGTCCAGAGGTCAGATGTGCCAAAAAAATAAGGACCAAGAAGATGTACCAAAATCTACCTCCTGTGATCAGCTGACTGATCATCTACCCGATGACACCAGAGCACGAGGTTTTATCCTATCTCGTGTCTTGGCGGCCTTATCGAAATACCCTGCTAGCACACTGGGGAAAGCCTGGGTTGGAGGATGGATGCAGATTGCTCCATTTGGATCCTGAACAGGTAAGTGTGACCTAACATGGCCATTCAAGGGAGTATTTTGCTCTTTGATTATTACTGGCGGGGGGAGGGGAGACCTTGAAGCCTGCTGAAACTGCTATTGCGTTGTGCATGTTGGCCAATCAATGACCAGCTGCCTCTTTCCCCCTCTGATCGTGTCAC
>NW_015169836.1:112339-115314 GCF_001447785.1 Gekko japonicus | reverse complement strand
TCCCCATCCCCTGAAATATTATTTGTGCACTGAAGCACACGTGAGAGGGTCAGAGGTCATGGCAGAGTAGAAGGACTAGAGCAGATGGCTTCTCCAAGAGCGGTCAGATCTCAAGGTGTATCGACACCGGAAGTGATTGGATAATCCAGTTGCATCTCCAGCAGAGGTTGTCTGGAAAAGGCCAAAATAAGGCCAATGACTCATACAGAGATCCAACAGGTAGCTTCTTCTGGGCTCCCAAGAGTTTCCGGTCATTTCCTACAGCACTTAAGTGTGCCTGGACTCATATAGCCTGGGGATTGTTGCTGCTCTAGCTGCTGCATCTTTCTAGCTGTATCCAAACGTGAATGAAAACAGCAGTACTCAGTGGTGGGTTAGTTCGTGTTTGTCGGGTACTCCAGTAACTCAGTAACAACACACAGCACCTGGGTAGGTTCAGTTTATTGATCAGAGTAGAGGAGACTCCATGAACTTCTGTGTTAGGAACAACATAAGATGTGCAGGCTAAATAGTTGTACCTCATTCGTATACCACCCCCTGATGAGCAGCGGCCAATGAGCAAACACCTGCACGAGTGGGGGAAAGCGAGGGTGGGAGGCTGGCAAAGGAGGCAAGACGGGGAATCCAGGCGCTCAAGGCCACGGAGAGATGACGAGGCAACAGAGGGAAGGGGGCTGCAGGGGAAAGTGGGGTGGCAAGGCGCAAGCGCACAGCCCACACACTCCAGCACAGAGACATCCCATGGTGGTGCCAACCGACAGTGTTTCTTCTTGAAATTCCCATTTGTTTTGTCAATGCTGTCTTATCGTTATGTGAGTGAGGACGGAAATCAGCTCAAATAACAATATGCATTATCCATATCGATTAGCCACTCAACATATGCTACCAAAGGGACAACAGTACTTCTTTTCTTTAAATGCCTTCTAGGCCACACACGCACACACACCCGCCTGATGCAGCAAGAGGTGGGGCCTGGAGAGGGTTTTGTGTGGGGTTTTGGGGTTTTTTTGACGTTTTAAAGGGTCGCACTTACAGCTGTCCCCAGCTGATCCTATCAACCACCAAGACTGTGTTTTTTAAAGGATCCTGTCCCTGTTTGGTGTAGTGATTAGGAGCATGGACTCTAATCTGGGAGAACTGGGTTTGATTCCCCACTCCTCCTCCACATGCAGCTGCTGGTGAGACCTTGGGTCAGTCATAAGTCCTTTCAGAGCTGTTCTTGAGCAGTCCTCGTAAGAGCTCTCTCAGCCCCACCTGCCTCACAGGGTGTCTCTTGTGGGGAGGGGAAGGGAGAGGAGTTTGTCAGCCGCTCTGAGACTCCTTTGGGTAGTGAAAGGCGGGCCATAAATCCAATTCCTCCTCCTCCTCCTCCTCCTCTTGAGGCACAGAGACCACCAGCCTGTAGCTACTTTGAAAAGTTAAAAGGAGATGTGTGGTGAGATGAAGCAGAGTATGCAGAACTCCAGAACCTGAAGAAGAAACCTGGAAAGTGGGTAATTATGGGACAAATTCCATGAAGTGACACCAGATGCAAGCAAGAACGTTCTGATCTTTTAACAATTAAATTTACAGGTAAATTCTAATCCAGTAATTATTTATGCAACAATAAATCTTAGTCTTTGCAGTACTACAAAACTCTTTGTTGTTCCTAAGGAATGCATTGCACCATGGAGTTATGATCCCTTGCAATAAATTAATCAGTATTTTTTGTACCGAACATTAAAGCAATTAAAATGATATCCCAGGAAACTACGGGCTGTTTCCCACAAGCCACTGATGTGCTGCTTGACAGGTGGGGAGGGCGGCAAAATGCTACCTTCAGTGACAAAACAGCGTTCACTGGCCCCATGGATTGACTTGGCTGTCGATGGGTGAGGGAAACGTCTTCCGCGTTTGCCGAGAGGCATTTTTCTTGAACTGTCTCAAGGCTCAACTCTAATGTAAACAGTCCCGAGCTGAGTCCTGGCCCCCATTTCAGCTCTGGGCAGGATGCCCGCTTTCTCTGGCTCGTGGGTTTCTTCAGGAGACGCTTAACAGGCAAGGGCAGAGCTCCAAGCCCACCGCCACCTGGAGTTTTCTTCTTCTACTGCCGCTGTCCATTCAGCTTGAACCTGGGCCATGGCGGCAGTAGCAGGTGCTGGATGACCCTGGGCAAGCTGTAGTTCTGACCAGAGCTGTCCTTGGAAAAGAGTTGTTTCTATCAAGAGCTCTCTCAGCCCCACCTACCTCACAGGGTGTCTGTTGTGGGGAGGGGGAGGGAGAGGAGTTTGTCAGCCGCTCTGAGACTCCTTTGGGTAGTGAAGAACGGGGTATGAATCCAATCTCCTCTTCTTAAGAGTGGGGTACCCTAATCTGGAGAACCAGGTTTGATTCCCCATGCCTCCACATGCAGCTGCTGGTGTGACTTTGGGCCAGTCACAAGTTCTTTCAGAGCTGTTCTCTCAAGGGCAGTCCTAGAAAGAGCCCTCTCAGCCCCACCTCCCTCCCAGGGTGTCTGTTGTGGGGAGGGGAAGGGAAAGGAGATTGTCAGCTGCTTTGGGACTCCTTTGGGTAGTGAAGAGCGGGGTATAAATCCAATCTCTTCTTCTTAAGAGTGGGGTACCCTAATCTCTGGAGAACGACCATTGGTACTCACCGTGAGGGGTCCTTCTCCTCTGAGGATTGGAGGACATCTTGTGGGTGATTCCCATCCATCTTCCAGGGAGGCAGGAACTTTGAAGAACTTCCTGTTTCCTGTGGTGGGAGTCACCCTTACCTCAGTTCAGGAACTCCCAAAAGCAGTAACAGCTTAAAAACGTATTTAACAACAACACTCTTTGAACATAACTATGAAAACAGGAAATTCTTAACTCCTCTCTTTCTGCAAATAGCATTATAGACATAGGAAAATAGTACAGATAGAATTCAGAATAGAGACTGAGGCTCCAATACTTACGCATGACGACGACCTGGGAGGGCCAAGATGTCCTCCAATC
>NW_015169836.1:85668-112224 GCF_001447785.1 Gekko japonicus | reverse complement strand
CTGGTCCAAAGCCCCCAAGAAAGGGGGGGGGGGGGGGGGGGGGGGGCTGCGGTGTGCGTTGTCGTCTTCCTCCAGCCGCCTGTCATTTCCATGGACTCAAGAGCCCGCTGAGGTTCCAGCAGGAGCCAGGCGCCGTGCCAGACTCTTCTGGGCTGGCGGCCAAGCCGAGACGCCACCTGCCCGGGCCTGGCTCTTCCAGCTGCCCCCCCTCCCCCCCAGGCCGGCCCCGGCTTCCCGGTTGAGCAACTTGGCCTTTTGTTCTCCTTGGCCTGCAACGGCACAGCTCCCAAAGCGACTCACCCTGGGGTGCCCGGGCCGAGCGCCCGGCTGTTCCCTGGAAGGTGGGGGTGGTGGGGGGAGCTCTCGGGGAGTTTTTCTTCTTCAGAAAGAGTCCGTGAACGAGAACAAAAACACCTCCTACACTTCCCTTGAATGGAATTTTGCCTCTCTATGGAATGAAAATCCCCCCCCTCCACCCTGTTCAAACTCAGGGGCTGCAGACCTCTCCTTGACATTTGGGGGAGGGGGCACTTTAGATTATTACAGTAGGGGGATCAGACAAGACCCTCCGTTTTAGAGCCTCGCTAAGATACATTCCAGATAAAATTGCAGACAGAGGTAATATATTTTAAAAAGATTTCTTGAGGTGGCCTTGTTTCTATTTTATGACAACTGTAGCCGTATGACCAGCACAGCTGCAACACTAAGTTTTGTAAGCAGAGGGATTTGTGCACTTGGCATGCACAGTTAGTAGCGGATAACTTGATTTGTTATGAAACAGTGCAAAACCAGTGAGCTGGCCAGACTCTGAATCACATGCAGGATGAGGCCTGGTTCACCTACGGAGGACAAAAAGATGGCAAAGCCCAGAGCTGCTAGAAGAGACGGCAACACCACCATGAATTGCAGGAGGGTGGACCTCGGCTTTGGCTGCCCCTTCCCATTTTAAAAAAATCCTCTGCTTAAAACTAACACAGCGGGGACAATAGCTTCAGCTCATCTTCTGGGCTGCTGTGCTCACTTTCAGTAGCTCGGCAGTTTGAGACCCTAGCACTGCGTGACGGTGGGAGCTCCCGTCTCTGGCCCCAGCTCCTGCCAACCTAGCAGTTCGGAAGCAAGAAATTGCAAGTAGATAAATAGGTACTGCTTTGGTGGGAAGTGTCTTCGGACAGTGCTGGCTCTTCGGCTTGGAAACGGAGATGAGCACCGCCCCCTAGGGTTGGATTCAACTGGCTTTCGAGCAAGAGAAACCTTTGCCTTTTACTCTGTTAACAAAGGGACACAACATATGATCCTCCAACTGCAGCCTGCATTAATGCAATCCCATTCTACCACCATAGCATTCTAACACCTTCTTCTGAATGTGTGAATCAGGCCTGAAACCCTGGTTGTATGGGCAAGGCAATTCAGAACCCTTACAGGCTGACAACAGAAATGGAAGTCAACCAAGTTGTGTGCAAATAAGAAATTCCAGGTGTCTGAAGGAGCTGTCACTTGCTGCAGGTAAGCTTTCCTTCCTATGACCAGCAAAGTATGAAACACTCCACCTGTTCCCCCCACGCCTGCTTCTACACGAGAGGCTTCTAAGGATACAAAAAATCTTTGCTCTCTCAACCCTCTTGAGATGTTATAGCCAGTTTGGTGTAGTGGTTAAGTGCACAGATTCTAATCTGGGAGAACCAGGTTTGAGTCCCCACTCCTCCACTTGCACCTGGCTGGATGGCCTTGGGCAAGCCACAGTTCTGGCACAGCTGTTCTTGAAAAAGAGTAGTTTCTGTCAAGAGCTCTCTCAGCCCCACCCGCCTCACAGGGTGTCTGTTGTGGGGAGGGGAAGGAGTTTGTGAGCCGCTCTGAGACACCTTTGGGTAGTGAAGGGCGGGGGATAAATCCAATCTCTTCTAGGTCTAACATGTTTTCATGGGGAAATTAGTACCATATCTAGAATCTCACGGGGCTCTTTGGAAGTTTCCAGGCCCAAGGCTGCTGTGGTGGCAGTATGGTGTAGTGGTGAAGAGCGGCGGATTCTAATCTGGAGGACGGGGTTTGATTCCCCCCCTCTCCCCCATGAAGCCTGCTGGGTGACCTTGGGCCAGTCACAGTTCACTCAGAACTCCCTCAGCCCCACCTACCTCACAGGGTGCCTGCTGTGTGGAGAGGAAGGGAAGGCGATTGTAATCCACTCTGAGATTCCTTAAGGTAGAGGTGGAGTACAGAAACCTACCCTCCTCCTGTGCATGGAGCGGGCTGTCTTGCTGGCAGTGTGGCCTTGGGCTCTGGAGTCCTTCAACCACACTTTACCTCAAAAGGTGGTCGGGAGGCTAAAAGATGCTCCACAGAGGACATGTGTGTAAAAATGTAGCAACCATATCCTATCCGTCTCGGTTTGTGCTGCATCTTGACAATTCTTCACACCTGGAGCTGCTTTTGGAAGGACAGGTATCTATCTGTCTTCAGACAACTGAGTCTGAAAGGCCGGCAAGCAATCATGAACACCCTGGTTTGTAAGGAGAATGCGCACCTCTGCTTTACCCTCCTCGGTTTCCTGTGGCAAACATCAATCGACTGCTGGTGTTTTCACAGTGAAACATGAAGTGCTGGTCTAAGTGGGAGCTTGCTCTGGAATGGCCCGTCTTCGAGCGCAGACTCTGTTCCTGGAGCTGCCGCATTCTCCGCAGGGGCCCTGGCCTTACAATCCTGGCGAGGCTTCCGGGAGCTGCAGGTTCCGGCACACAGCTGCTTCTCCCCTCGCTGCGTAGCGGTTCTGCCTCACAGATGGCTGCGCTGGCTTTGCCCTACTTGGCAGGGGTCTTCCTCTAATAAGCAGAAAGGGGGGATGGGTACGCCTGACATATAAACTTCCTCTGCATCCCTCCTATTCAACAAAAAAGATGTACCAACAAAATGTGTCCATGGGCTTGCTGCGGGGGTCAGTAGGGGAGGCTTGACGCCAGTCGGCCTTGCCTGTGGGTATCGGAGGGGCCCCGTTGGGAACAGGGTGTGGAGCCACTGATACTACGGTGTAGAGGCCCATCTGCTGCGTATCCAGACAGACTCCCAGACCAAGGAATGGGTTACAAAGATGTACCTGAAGCACTCTGGATGGAGGCAATAAGAACCAGGTGGGGCTGGAGTGGCTTAGCCCACAGTCGCTCAGACCTGATACAACTGACTGACACTTCCATTCATGTCTGAAGGAGGCTAATATGCTGGTGCTGTTGAGAGGGGAGACGGGAGTCCAAATGCCCCTTCAGTCACGAGGTGGCGGAGGCAGCGACCTGAAGCCAGCTACCGTCTCTCCACAATGAAGACTGTGACGATAAAACAGACGGGGATGGGGCCTGGGCTGATCTAAAATTGAATAAGGCTGATGGTTTGCAGAACAGTGCAACAGATGCCAGCATGAATACCCAACTTCTGTCCTGCTGAAGTTCTTGGATTTGGAACCAAAAAAATCAAAGTGAGCCCGGCCTCACCCTTGAACTTTTGCAGAGGTTGCAAAACTACCACACACTCAAAAGGCAATCAAAACGCCACAGGCGGTCAGTCAATTTCCACTTTTAATACTGCAGGGAGTTTTTTTTTATTTTCTCCTAAATTTATACACATGTAACATGATTCCAATAGCAAGTATAGGAAACAGTGGTTGACAACTTCTCAGAATTAAACCAGTTTTTAGCTGCCAGTGCAAAACCCGTTCTCTCCCCTCCCCCTTTTTTAACCCAATGATCTCTGCTGCAAATCCCCCATCTCTTCTCCCACCCACCCCCAAGTTTTCCCCTTGAAAGGGTGGCTACAGATGACCTTCACAGTGCATTTCACCTACTGTCCACAGATATTTCTTCACTGCTAACCTGTTCCTCAGACCATATTGCTGATATGTCTCTTTTCCCTAGGAGAGACCCCCCCCACACACACACACATTTCTTTTGGGTGGCTAATGAAGCTTTTTTGCTGTCTCCACAATAGCAAGTATCTTTTCCAGTGTGGTGGCTTTTCCCACTTCAGTAGTATGTCTGACAGAGGTCAATCAGGTTGGATGGTAAGTTGGCAAGCCACCCTTAAGAGCGCCGCTTGGCATGGTTGGTCAACTCCACACAGAATGGGTGAGTGAAAGGGTGTATAATAAGACCAAGTAACCTACTCCTGTAAGGGAAGGTGGCTTGGGATCGCCGCGTCTCCTCGGATCTCGGGAGTCAAGCCGGGCCAGCCACCTCTGCTTCCCACTGGCCCTGAATGGCCCTTCCCAGGGTGGACCTTAAGTCGGCTGCGACTTGGCGGCACTCTAGGCATGTAATCTACTCCCAGCAGAAATAAGCAGGAAACAGGTAAAAAGACAGTTCTTAGGGTAAGAAAAGCACCTGTGTGTAAGCAAAGAAGCGGCTTCTCTTCACCCAGTCAGGCTGCTGGAGGAGAAGGGGAAAGGGACTCTTCCCCCTTGCGATGCCCGAGGAGGTGGGGTCTCCCCCGTTAGCGGCTCCAGACCACACTTCCCCCACTTGCCTCCTAGCTGAAGCCACGGAGAGCACTTTGGGGGTGGGGGGGAGAGACGGCGCTCCCCCGTGTATCTTGCTGGAAAAGTCCCCCATCCTCCGCTTTTGCGCCCCCCCCTTCCCCAATCACTTAAGCTTGACCAAAGTGAAGCAGAAGCCTTTGAGAAACACGTCCTTGACCTAAACTACCTCTTGGGCCTAGAAACATTTTTCCTTTAAGAGTTGTGTAAGACAACCCTCTGCAGTTTTTGAGCATTCAACACACTTTACATACATCATCATTCACCCTCACAGGGCTGTTGTCACCGTCCCCCAGGAGAAAAACGCTCCCCTGTCGGCTGCCTGGGTGGGATTATGATGATGAACCGTGTTAGCCACACTGTGCCCGGCCAGGTTCAGCCTCTTGCCCTGCAGGGCACGCGGCACCTGCTGAAGCGACCTCTTCCACAGAGGAGGAGGAGGAGGAGGAGGAGGAGGAAGAGGAAGAAGAAGAAGAAGAAGAAGAAGAAGAGATTAGATTTATACCCCGCCCTTCACTTGGAGTCTCAGAGTGGTTTACAAACTCCTTTCCCTTCCCCTCCACACAACAGGCACCCTGTGAGGTGGGTGGGGCTGAGAGAACTCTGAAACAAACTGCTCTTTTTCAAGGGCAACTATGCCAGAACTATGGCTTGCCCAAGGTCACATCAGCAGGTGCAAGTGGAGGAGTGGGGAATCAAACCCGGTTTTCCCAGATTAGAGCACTTAACCCCTACACCAAACTGGCTCTCTGGGCTACACCACTACACCAAACCAACTGCTGGGCATCCAAGCACCTTGCCTCGCTTGGTGGCTCTACCGTCCGTGGCCCACGCCATTCTATGCTGCCACGGCCACAGGGCTACCACGGTACCCGAAGCAGCCGCAAGGAGAAAAGACATTCTCCCCCTCCCCACGGTTCTTGGTCTGGCCAGCTCTCAACTCACAGTCCACCTCTGCTCTTCTTTCCGGGCACTTCCCACCAAGCAGAACAGCAGGTTAGCGAAGAGCAGCGTTTTGTCTCACAAAAGAACTGTGCACACATTGCAGGGGTACAGCTGCAGACACCTTTACTCCACCGTTATCAGGGACAGGAACCGGGGTGGGGGAAGATGAAAACAGGCAGCTGCTGCCCACCCTGAGGCCTGTGGCTTCTGCAGCTCCTTGATTCACGTTACAGAACAATGGGGCAGTGTTTTGTACAAATGCGAAGGAGAGCGGGGGGGGGGGACAACACATACACAGCAATGGATGGACAGCTGCCTGCCTGTTGTTGCAAATAAAGTCTCAGCTGTGTTAAAGCACGTTAAGGAGGTTGGCTCTTTCAGCTTTTCGTCACCAAGTTTAAACCACCATCCTGGGGTTTTATCATGCTTTTATCACAGCCATACACTACAGTATGACGACACTGACGTAGAAAGGACTGATGACAGCCAATCACTGCTAACAGGGAAAGACAGCCACAGTCAGACAACCTGTTAGGTCATAAGCTGTATGCAGCTCGCCTCGTACACACAGAGAAGGCCTAACAGTCTTTGAACCAAGACAGTATTTTCCTGAGCTCTGATCACGACACTTTTCTGTATTCACAATCAGAGGCTACTCATACAGCCAACAAGATTCAGGGGCATACCCATAGCAGTGACTCATGCAGAGAGGTTACTCATGCAGGCAACCTCCCTAGAGGGCAGATACTGCTGCCACATCTCTGTGGTAGCACTATTAGATCATTCAATCTCTAAGTGCTGACAGGCCCCTTTGGGGGGGGGGGGCAGACAGAAGAAGGCACCTTCTGTGACTTACGTTCTTGCAGCCATTCTCTCAAGTTCTCTGCTTGTGCTTTGGGAACGACTGTCCAAGGGGGTGCCTATTTCTAAAATTCAGTGGAATCGTTTCCCCAGGATTTATCCTGTCCGCAGTTCCTTACTGCACTTCCTATAAGGCACATACAAAAACCCAGTCGGAAGTTGAAGAGAGCCTAGGAAAGGGGCTTGGGAAAGCCTGGCCTACCATCTTGAGAGCACGGGATCAGCTGAGATGTTTGCCCTGGAAACACCTGAATTACATTTCCCCTTCCTTTGGGTTGGGAGATCTCTTGTTTTGGAAAGCAAGCCTCAAAACATCTAACCTCATGTCTAAACTTAGCCATTTCATGGAATTTGTTCAAACAAAAGAATTGCCTGTTGCAAAGTGGCCGTCACTCCAGAATTATTCACACACACACAAGTCCCCTTTGTCAAAACAGTGCTGAGAAGCCAGCCATTCAAAGGGATGCATTCAGACCCACAGAGACTTTTGTTTAATACCTACCCTCTTTGGCAAGGGGGTGGGATGCTGTCTAAGAGAAGCATAATTTACCGGGGAGGGAGAGCCACAGAATTCACTTAGTTTCTAAGACATACAGTATAGAGTACAACAGCGTTAGCACTATGATAGGCAGAGCAGTGTGGGCAGTTAATTGAACAGAAAGAGCTCAGCCTGCTAAAAAAACATTCAAAAAATACTTATCAGGCCCTTTGCTTCAGAGTGCTAAAATAAGAGGAGGGACCCCATACACAGTTGTGAACCAGTTTGCTGCTGAATCCCCTAGAACCAAAGAGCGGAGGACACTGCCGGGGTTTCTCCCTCTTGGGTCTAGGAGTGTTGTACAAGAAACAGATTTGCTGCAAAATGAATGGCAGCGGGAGTCAGATGTTTTTCCTTCTTGGGCGGGGTGGGTGGGTAAGATCAGCAGAGAAGCTTGCTTGCACATTAAAGCTGAGATCTTCCAACTTTCTGCCTTCAGGGAGCCTCTTTCCCCAAATTTGGAAAGCAATTCCTTGGAAACCAGGAAGACCAAGTGCCTTGCAAAAGCTTCCAGGGCAAAGGCACTCCGTTTCGGAGGGACACTTGCCAGGCCTGGTAGGCTTTCACACTGCTCAGTACCGGTAGGTCCTGAGTGTGCCTCATGAGTCTCACTGCCGTTTCCTTCTGGTTGTGCACTGCAGCGAAAGCTCAGAAGCGATGGGACAGCTCTCCTTCCAGTAACCATGACCACCATATGCCTGTTCCTTCCATTGCAGAACACCCCCCCCCAAAAAAAAACCCTGACAACCCGGAGGCCTCAGAAAAAAGGACAAAAATGATTACACAGTAAAGAATCGGCATTTTTTTTTTTAAACTTAGAAAGCAACCACTATGCAAAGGAGTCATCCCTGGGGGGTTTTAACGACACTCCTTTGCTGCCTACTTTAGGACTTCTGAACATCACTGTGTTTCACCCGGGAAGTGCAAACTCCACCTGCCAACGCTGGACAACCTTGCTGATGTTGATGATCACAGCGCTAGCTAAACAGGCAAAACAAATAGTCTTAGGTTCTGCCAGAGTCTAGCTCCCTTGAGAAGAGGAAGAGATTGGATTTATACCCCCGCCCTTCACCACCCAAAGGTGTCTCAGAGCGGCTCACAAACTCCTTCCCCTCCCCACAACAGACACCCTGTGGGGTAGGTGGGGCTGAGAGAGCTCTTGACAGAAACGGCTCTTTTTCAAGGACAGCTCTTGTCAGAGCTACGGCTTGCCCAAGGTCATCCAGCCAGGTGCAAGTGGAGGAGTGGGGAATCAGACACGGTTCTCCCAGATTAGAGTCCGTGCACCTAACCACTACACCAAACTGGAAACAAGTCAGAGCAAAAAAAAAAAAAAAAGTCAGGAGTGCTTAGAATCCGAGAGCTGGAAGGGACCTCCAGGGTCATCTAGTCCAACCCCCGTACAATGCAGTTAAAAAAAAAAAAAAACCCAAAACCCCCCCCCCCCCCGCAGTGACCCCTGCTCCATGCCCAGAAGACAGCAAAAAACCTGGCCTGGAGAAAATGGCTTCCTGATCCCAAAGTGGCGACCGGCATTTCCCTGGGCGTGTCCGAAAGGGCCGTGAGACCCAAGCCCTGGAACAACCCTCCCTGCCCTCCCTCTCCTGATCTGCCTCAGGTCACAGAATCCGCACTGCTGTCAGATGGGGCCACCGAGCCTCTCCTCAGAAGCCTCCAAAGGAGGAGAGAGCCCACCACCTCCCGAGGAAGCCTGTTCTGCTGAAGACCGCTTTGGTCAGGAAGTTCTTCTAACTTATCCTAGGCTTAGCCCATATAAAATAACTGAGAGTGAAACGGGTGTGTGGGTTTGTGTGTGTTGTGTATTTGCAGGGAAACTGCCAGCTGTTTGGATCCTTTACTGTCCTCAGCTGTGCAAGCAGATTTGCTCCCCCCACAGGGGCACATGCAAATAAATGGGGGTGGAGAGGGCAATACCCCTTGAGAGCTGATGTAAACACCTGGGAACTCATATAGGTCGCAGGCATCCCTACAGAAGGTCAGTCTAGCAAAGCCAACACTGAAGTCAGCCTCACATTAAGGTCTCTTGCGGGAGAAGAAATGCATAACCAAGTGAAATGTTTTTTACATGAGGTGCACATAAAGCCGAATGCCCTTGATAGCCTCCCTTGCTGCTTTGGGGGGAAACTACAGGCTCTATGGACCTGCTATGCATCTTGAAGAAGTTTAAACTTTTGCAAAAACCAAATGGGAAGTGGGAGGGAACTTTATAGGAAGCTAGACTCCATCGCCGTGCTCATATTGGAGGAAGAGCTCAATCTGCTAGATGTCGGTGAAAGAGTACCTTCATTTCTGGGCCTTAAATAGCTCACCCAATTTGTGATGCTTAGCAAAAGGAATTCTACTTGGGGGTGGTGGTGGAAGCAGGCTGTTTTTGATACCAGTCAATCTCTCTCTTTAGCTGCAAGCAACAGAAAGAGGGCATATGTATGTGTGGCCTAACCTGTATAGCCAAAGAATAACTGTTTCAACTGTTCTGTCTAAGAGGTCTGGATGAAGTTGAGAACCCACCTGTCTCTTACCTAGCAATTATAGACAGACACACCTGAAGAGTTCTCCTGATTTGTCTGCTTTCACAGGGAATAAACACTAAAGCGAGTTCCAGATTAGGGTGAAGTTGTGCAGAGATAATAACAGAGATGCTACCTGAAAAGATGGGGGTGACTGAAGTTTCCAAGGGACCAAGACAGAGCACTAGACAGCTCTGATAAACATGCAGGCAACCCAGCCCTGTGATCTACCCAGACCGAATGCGCCCTTGGGTTCTGGAGTGACACTTGGACTTTGCTGGACTCTTTTTTCCAAATGAAAGGACCCTCCTTTATTGTCTGCTTCTTCCTCCCAGAATGCAAGCGCTGGAACCTGACACCTCCAGCAATTACACAGGAGCCTCTTAGCCCTTAACATGGCAGATCTTAACCTAGAAAAATCTACTTTTCCCCTCCTCCGAAGCTTGCACAATTGTTCTGCAACACGTGGGTCAACCTTAATAAGAGGCATCCCAGGCCGATCACTCTTTTTCAGCAGACTCCTGGCTCCAGGCTCACCTCACTGATCAACAGCTTGTGGACCTCCACTGCTAAAGAAACGCTCATCAAAGATGCCTGAACCTCACCGACTGTGTCAAAGGGAAGAACCGCAACAGACAACAGCAGTTTGACATACAGGCAGTCCAAGAAACACTGTTAGAAAAGTCTGGAAACTGGACACTTCCATCTCTAGCCAAAGGTGGACTGTGACACCCCTCCCAGCAGCAGACACCCAAGGAAAGCCACCCAAGTGAGGCAGACTGGAAGGCTGTGGAACTTCTACCCATTTCAGAAGCCTCAAAGGGGGCAGCCAGGAATACATCTGTTTATTAGTACATAATTCTGCCGTATTATCAAAATGACAAAGTCAGGCTTAAAAAATTAAAATTTCAGTGGTCGCTATTCTAGAACATCACAGGGCTGGAATGGCGATGAATTATTGGTTTCCTTTTGCACCAACATTTCAGGTTCTAAAACATTAAAAGGTGCAGGACTACTCAAGATATCCCCACATATGTTTGTGCAACAAATAAGCTGAATCCTGCTCCTTTAAGAAGCGATACATCTAGCACAGAATGAGAGCGGGCTCATCATAGGTCATCCTTTCCTCAAACGTCCACTAGGCAACGTTCATTCGTTAAACAAAAGGAGCTGTTTAAAAGAGTAGCAGATGCAAGATGGAGCCCTGGAGCCCCCACCCCCACCCCCCCGCACGCGAGCTTCTCTTTTTTGAAGGCTGGTATCGCCAAAGCCAAAACATATTTCATGCAAAAAAGAAAAAAAGAAGAAGACTTCAGCTACAGCAGGTTTGCCAGCTCTCTGCTTTGCAGCACAGTGAAACACAGGTAAAGCTCTGAAAAACGGGAGCCCGACTACAGCTGCCTGAGGCAGGACAGCACGGAAGGGTTACAGTCCAGATACAAAGAAGGATTCCCTCAAAGTCATCCTACCCTGCGGGAACCGGGTCTGCTTCACTGAACGGCAGCAGAGAGCTACACGAGTGGTCCACAGGTTAGCAGGGCTGCTTGTGGCCACCTCTACGATGGCTCTTGCTTTTAAAACGTGCAAAGATTTTGTTTCAACACTTAACGGGCCTAGACCTTTCTGTCTTTTAAAAACTATTTTTTGAAGGCCAAGGTATGTGCATTGTTCTGTTCTACGTACTGGAGCATTTCAAGGGCAGGGCACATGGCAGTTACCCCTGGCAGCCTGACTGCACAACCCTGTTCCGGAGGAAGGTAAATATCCACCTTTAGTGGCTGCTTTTGCTCCCTTCCCTTTTTAAGGATCCACAATTATGTTGCCGGGCAGTGCTGTGTGGCTGGCCTGTGAGGAGAATCCCCCGCCCACCAAGGAGTTTGTGTTGTACACATACATGTTATGTGCTGGTTTTTAACATCACCAAGAACTCTGACAAGCAGACACAACCAATTTTGGATTGCTTCCTGAATGTGGTTCATACCTGTAGAATGACAGAAATCTGTTTGTTTCTTCCATTCTGAATCACCTCTCCTCGGAGGAGCACGGGGGAAAAAACTGCAACTCTGAAATCCACAAGAGCTGCTTCCTGTTACAGCAGAGCCTGGGCATTTGTTAGTCCCCCCCCCTCAGGCACACGGATGAGGCTAAGCGGAAAAGCCATGAGAGTGTCTGTCTGTCACGCCGCGGGTGGTCGCCCACAGGATGAGCACGGCATCAGGCCCCCAGCCCCACAGGTCTTCCAGGATGAGAATTCTGTCTTGGAGATGCAAAGTGTCTTAGGATTTCGTTCAGAAGGGAACTGGGATGAGAATCTGAACTCCAATCTTGTCACAACACAAAAAACAAAATAAGCACCACCAACAGGATAGCAAAGAGAATGACAATTGCACACCACTGTCGCCGATCTGCAAAGAGACACGGATAGGGTTAGTCCTCTGCATCCTCGAACGTCAATGCAGAACAGCACTAGGATCTGGGCTAAAACCAGAGAGAGAGAGAGAGCACTGCTGCCCAGGGCCTTTTCAGCGACAGCCTCAGAACAATGCAAATTAGATTTAAAAAGTAGTGGGGCCTGAACTACAGGAACACCAAAAGCATTTTCTTTGGGATTCAGTGCTCTGAGAATCTCCAGACAGATAAGCCAACAAATCCCAGACTCCTCTGTCTGAATCAAAGGAAGGTGTTTTTTTTAAAAACCCATCAAGACTGTCCAATAAAAATGCTCTGAGAATCTCCAGACAGATAAGCCACCGAATCCCAGACTCCTCTGTCTGATACAAAGGAAGGTGTTTTTTTAAAAAACCCCATCAAGACTGTCCAATAAAAAGAGGGCAAAAGGCTGTGCTTTCTCAATCCATTTTCCAGCGTTCTAACACAGGAATTTACGAGTGCTCTGACTTCAGGAGCACTTTCCACATGGCTTTGTCTTCTGTGCAACCTCTGCCAATCTGCCATGGATGTGCGCTAGAACACAGCCATCCATGGCAGTGTGGAAGAGTGGAGACGAGCATTACTGATCTCCTCCTGGAAAACTTCTAATAAGCGATCGATGCAGTTCTGAAAGACAGATTATAGCATCTCTTCAGAGAATGACACTCCCCTCTGTTGGAGGATTCAAGAGGATCTTGATGACAGAAACTAAAGAGCTGCTCTTTGCATCCCTCGATAGGAGGAATGAATTTAGAAATGTAGAGGGGGGAAAACATGGGAGGAGGTCAGTGTTCCCTCTAAGCTGAGTTAGTGTGAGCTAGCTCAGTTTTTTAGCCTCTGGCTCACACATTTTTGTTTTAGCTCAGGAAGGAGGGCTCCAGAGCAAACTAATGTATGAAATCGCTTGCTCACAACTTTAATGCCAGGAGCTCAAATTTTGCTCACAAAACTCCACAGCTTAGAGGGAGCAATGGATGAGGTTTTCAGCAATTTGCACCAGCACACAAAATACAGGTACAACAGACAAAGCAGGCCCAAAAGGTGAAAGATCTCCTACATCAACAGAGCCACGTTAGTTAACTTTAACTTGGATTGTGCTCATTTCAATAAGGGACTAAATTGCACCAGGGTTCTCAGGTGGACAGCTAGCAGTGTGGCCCCTCCAGAGCCACCCAAATACCTTCTGAAGCTCTCAAGTGTTCATTAGATGCCGGGCTACTCACCACTGGTCATATGGGACACTTTTGCAAGTTTCTTCATGACGTTATCTAGCCGTGACTGAGTGCTGTCCAGCTCATGAGAGAAGTCATCCAGCATGCTGGAACCACAGTGAGAGACACACTGTCAGGATAAGCTATGGACTTTGAAACTTAATAGCATGTGGAAGAGAGTCTGATGTTAATGACTTAGGGCTGAACTTGCTGCAATATGTGAGAAAACTTTTCTGCAATCATTTGGAGAGAAAGGCTTTGCATGGAAGTGTGAGGGAAGGAGAGACAGAAGGTTCCCTCCCAAGAGAGTGCCAGCCAGAATCACAGCCAGGTTATCTTTCCACTCGTAAGGGAAACAATCCACAGACCCAATCACTGCTCCCCACACAGCTGGGAGAGCAGCTGGGGGGGGGAATCCCCTTTTCCTCTCTCTCCCACTGCCGTGGTGATTCAATTTGAAACTCCCTGTAGTTGCAGTGAACTTTTTTTAAAGGTGGGAGACATGCCATGTGTCTTTAGCAATCTGTCCCTTAGATCGTGTTAACAAAGCACTTTCTAAAATATACTTAAATCAATAGTTAGAGACAGATGAGAAATATTTACCTGGTGGATTCCAATCACACTGCCCCCTGAAAGTTCTGATTAAAAAACAAATCATTACATATCTTGGTCACTGAGTAACCTGACTAAGTACCCTGACAGTACTAAAATCCTAGGTAATTGTTACTGTAAACCTAAAATGTTTAACACGACAGCCTCTCTTCGTAAAGAATAAGCCACTGAAATTAAATAGGAAGGAGAAGCAACTTTAGCTATGGCTCTGGTCATGGCCCGGTTGCCTGAATGTTTGCTCCTCTCTCCTGGCCGCTTTAGTCAAGAGTGTGCAAGAGCTTTTTGTTGTTCTTTTGGGTTTGGGAAGGCTTTTTAGTCTGGAAATCCAAGCTGAGATACGGTTTGTGGTACTGCTTGGAAAGGCTGCTGCTTCAGTCAGCTTCTCTACTGCAGTGCAGCGTGGTTTTAACACACTTTGTCTCAAATCCTTGGAAAGGCAAGATACAGTCCACTGTGAGGGGGTTAAGGATAAGAAACAACATCTAACCTACTAATTATCTGGGCTGCCTCTCAAGTCCTCTTGGCAAGGAGATGGGGACACAGACACATTCCTAGTATGATCAACCTCCTATGATTCCTCAGTCAGAGGGGGGAGACAAGGACTTTCAACAGCCCTGTGCTAGAGCTGGGTCTTTGCTTTCCAAGATGACCCATGTGCTGATTTTTGCTTTTACAAAAAACCAGAGGATTTCCATTTTGCTGTGTATACAATGCAGTGCCTGTGACTTCCTACTCCATGTGACCACAAAAGAAACAGGCACATTTTCATTGGTCACATCTAGCTAAGGTTGCCAACAGGAGGGAAAAAAATGTCCTGCCCAGAAGGCTTAATGTGTGGAAATGGGCAGTCAAAACTTTCCACAGCATGGAGATAAATGACATCACCCAGTACACAACATCCCATTCAGCCTGTACTAGGAGGGAGAAGACACATTTCCCCCCAAGCTTGTCAGCAACTGTACATGTGACAATTTATACAGGAGGTAAATTCAGAACCTCTGTAGAACTGGGATATATTTCATATGAGAAAATTCCAGTGCACAGAGGTTGTGTTAGTCGATGAGTAAGATGCTATGTTGATGTTTTAAAATCTACCCTTTTATTCCCTCTTGTAACCTACTGAAATTATATTCTTTGGCTTACTTCTTATTTAAATACAATAACATTTTATATATATAAAAAAATAGGATGCATTTCATGGTCCACTTCCTTTTAAAATGAAAAATAGCCCTCAGGGGTCTTCCAGTTTGAGCAGAAGAGCAGGGGGGGAGGAGGTGGAGAGGGGGGGAGGTGGCGGACGGGAGGCGTTTTTAGGGGGGGGAGGTGGAGAAGGGGAGGGGGGGTGACACAAGAGCCCTCTTATCTTCCACCCGCCCCTTCTTCTCATGCTCCTGCACACACGGCTTTCTTCACCTGTGGGCAGAAAAACACAGCTACTCTTTCATCTGTATTACCTCCCTCCCAATCCCAATAAGAAGCCTGGAGTAGGAAACACTGGTGGAAAGGAAAGCGTTAAACAGCCAGCAGGGCGAGCTTTCCATTTAAAACAAAAACCACCACACACCCATCCCCCTTAGGAGAGTGGCACCAGTGGATCCCGTGTGGTTTCTAGGCGGGAAGAGGGTAACAGGGAAGCCTTGAGGCCGCAGCAGACAATAAGTGCAACATCTGGAAATGCAATTTTATTGGGGGGAAGGGAAGCAAGTTACCTTGATGTTAAGGCCTATAATATAAATCGCTTTTCTCCAAAAGAGAGGAACAACAGGCCGTGGAAATGTACTGCTTGCCCAAAGCTGCTTTTTGAGACACGACAGCCTCCAGGAAAGAAGAGACTTAATAAGGTTCCCTCCCATTTCAGTTTCAGCTTTTTGTTCCCGCTTCTCTTTGCAAAGGTCTGGAAACTTGTGGATTTAATGTAAGGCTTTGTTTCCCAATGAAGCCCAAACCAAAACTGTTTGGCCTTTCTAACTTCAGCATGACTGGTCAGACTCATTGTTGCTTCAACCTCAAACATACAAACTGTATCCCATCGTGGCACAGGAAACCCCATGTCAATATTCAGAATTCCCAAATGCCAAACAACCTGCAGGACTCCACTTTGTTTAAGGCAGACATCTATTTTTAGACAGGAACTGTTTTTGGCTCTGGTGGGAAGAGGGGGAAGCTATTTAAACTTACTGCTAACTCTGAACATCTGATGGGCCTTCGGTTCTGGCTAAGGACGCAAATGGACCTGAGTGACTGGGCCAAAGGTCCTCCTACTCCAGGCTCCAGCTCCCAGCACCAGCCAGCCTGAGGCTTCTAGGAAGTCCACCAAAAACCACATCTCGATGCTAGGAAGGCTGTTACTGTTAGCAGTGCACAGAGTGACAAATCTGTTCCAGACTCACACTGCTTGTTCATCCAGTTCCCCTCCAATGCGCTGGGACATGTTCTTTAGTACACCGATGCTGCCGGAGACCAGCTCCAACTGTTCATCTTGCTGTTCAATGATCAACTGGTATTTCAAGAGGGGAGGGGAAACACAGTCAAAACCATGCAGCTGTTTGGCTTTTGCATCCAGAGTTCTAATCATAGCTTCATATCCGGTCAATGTAGACAAATTCCTATATTCTAGAGACTAGTTCTCAAGTACAAAAAAAAGGGGATCTTCTGCTAAGAGACTGTAGGGCCAAATAGACGTGCTGCCAGATTTGTGTCTCAGCAATTTCCTTTTCAGAACTCTTTTTTTTAGAGACTTGTTCCTGATACCCAACAGTGATATGCATGGTTGCACTGGACTCAGAAGAAAACGGAATTCCTCCAAGACATTTGAACTGGGAGTCCTGTGCCCTATCGTCGCATGGGAAGCACAGTCAACCTCACCAAGGAACAGGCCTTTTTTTTTTGCGCAGTGACTAGCCCAGGGCTATAGAATTGCCTCATGGGGAAGATCAGCCAAAATACATCTGTCATCAGGGAAGGGATGGTTAAGGTCTGTTTAAGCAGGCATCGGGGAGCTAAAAGTCAGTCGGGCCGGCCACCTAATCTGTCAATGCTGGACGTTTGTACTACTTGGCAACTTTGAAAAAAAAATTGAGAGGGATTTTATAATTTTTAAGCTGATAATGAAGAGAGATATAAATATTTTGAACAGAATTTCATCTTGTGTATGACGAAGTGTCTACAGACCAGACTGTTAGAGGTTCAGCAATGTGGTGTTGCTTAAATGGAACGTGACTTTCTGCTACTCAGTAGCAAGACGGAAGACCATCCAGCAAATTCTTAGCAATACTGCACTAGCACAGTTAAGCCTTGGTCTTTCTACGTGGGTAAATGTTTCAGATATTCTGCATAATGTTAACTGTGTGCCAGCTGTTCCCTACTTGGCTACAGACAGGTACACAGCTATTCCCTCTGCTGAAGAAGCTGAGCAGTTCCACTGATGACACATGGCTGAAGGGACCAAGGCTATTTTTATTTAAAAATATTTATACTGCACCTTGTCTCCTCAGACTTCACATGGCTAACACAGCTGCAAAAGGTGCAGAGACATGAAGCCATTGTATCCATCAACAAGACAAAAACACAGCCAAATCTGCCAGCACAGGTGGCCATCCAATGTCCCCTGGAGCAAAACCTTCTTCTGAGCTACACAAAATGTGGCACTCTGTACCCACACGGCCGAGCCATTCCAGAGGCCTGGACCCACACAGAAAAGGCCCATGACCTACCTGTTGCAAAGTCTAAATAAGGGGTTGGCTTACAAGCCAGATGCTGAGTGCCTTCTTTCAATTACAACAGAGCCAGCCCTGTTTATCCATTGACAAGGCCGGGTCAAGAGCACCCCCGGGCTCCTGATCTACTGAAAAGAGCTTAACGCTGTCTAATGCTGGCAGACAGACACCAGCCAAGCACTCTGCCTTCCCAAGCAGCACCACCTCGGGCTATTCAATCCCCCCGAAAGGTTTTCTTGCCACTTTCCTCTATTCCTTCCTCTGTCCCAGACAATCCCCTAACAGGACTAGGCTATGCAATCTACGCATGCCTGGGAATCTCACCTAATAGCAAGGAAACTGCCATTCTGAGGGCAAAATTTCACTTGGAAATGCCGTGTTAGTACCTGACCCCAACTCACTCGGTTGTCCCCTTGCGGCTCAACTGTCAATCAATTATTCGACTGTCACAGGACCTTCCTGTTTGTGTCCTCACAAGCCCCGCAACGAATGTCCCCCAGTGTAAAGACTGGCCACAGACTGCTGTACCTGCTGCTGTGTTTGCTGATCCCCAATGAAGTGGGAATTTGCCAACTGCAGTTCTCGATCCAGGCGGCCATACTTGTCAGTCCCAGAACTCCAGCTGTGAGTGCCGCTTTCTCCTAGCAGTACCTGCACACCACCAATAAAAGGGGAATAACTCAGCAATCTGCAATCACACCCCCACAGCCACACTTAAGAAGCAATGCATCAATTGAGATGCCATCATTTTCCTGCACTTCCTGCTAACTTGCAAGCAAATTGTTATGCAAGGGATTCTTCCTGCATTAAAAATAAAAGGTGGCAGCTAGGGAATCTGAAGCCAAGGAGATCCTGACACAAGGCCAGAAGGGGCTGTTATCACGCCTACTTCTCACACATCTGCCTTCCATAAAAACTATGGCAAACTACTGAAAGCCAGAACTCATTGCTTCCTTGGCAGACACTACACTTCCCTGGCTGGAGGAGATCCGCTTGAGCCAGCCACAAACTTTCCTATGAGTTTAAGGGAAATGCATGAACTGCAAGAAAGAGAAAACAAGAAAGCGGCCCCTTGTTTTAGGCAGACTCGTCACGCTCTTCTGAGCAAGGCTTGCTTCCTCATTTGCATTCCTTTAAGAAGCCTGACTAATAAGTCAATATTTAGACACTTGATCTCAAGACAGTTACTGCAACCATGACCAAAAATAATAATTTAACAAATACTGTGGCAATGTTAGAAGGCAACCCAGAAGCAGTACTCACCTGCCTGTTCTTCCTTTCGGCTAGTGCTTGAACAGAAGTATTTGACATTTGATCCTTCATGTCCTGTAAAAAATGTATTCTTAAATCAGCAACATTGACTCGGCTAGCATACTAGTTGAGGACTTTAGGCAGCCCATCTTCAGTGCCTCAGTTCCTTTTTTTCCCTAAACTCTGGCCACACAAACCTTCTGTGGTCAAGCATTATAAATTGCAAGATCAGGACATTGATTCCCAGATTCAAAGCTAAACTTGCTAGTCTGGTAGAAATGCCATCTAAATTTAGAAGGTTAAGCAATATAGAAGCACTCTTGCAAACCTAGTATAAGAGTGACAGTTCACAAAGAGTCTGGTTGCCTTCATATTCTGAACACGAGGCATTGTGAATCACAGATATCACAACGGTGGGCAATGACCAGCTCCTAAAGTAACACCAGCAGAATCAATTGTGGGTTTCTTTGCTGATAACTCTGCCGTGTAACAGGCTGCATACTGAGGCCTGCATAGAACAAGTCAGGATGGATCAAGAAGTACATCCTCAAGTTTTCGGACACCAGCAGAGGTAGATTTTCCAATACAACAATATCTGGGTGGCCAGACTGCATCACAGCAATTCTCTCTTCCCCTTTATGCCTGAACAGGCAAACCAGGCAGGAATGGCTTCATCTGCCCATTACCCTGCACCCCGGCCTACAACACCAAGTAAGATTCCTGGTATGTTGCTCAACAGAAAGAAGACCGTAGTTGGGAGAGGTGATTTGCTACTGCCTTATCTCCAGATCCAGCAGCATGTTTACAGGCCAAATTTAACCATGGGGTGTTTTTTTTGCCGGTCAGATTTCTCAGCTTCTACGAAAGGGCAATTTCAGTAATGGACACGGACTTGAATCACAGCTGCACAGGGAGGGGCTTTAACCCATCAACCCCCACAATATTTTTGCTAACTGAAACTACCACCCATACCCTTAGCCCTTTCAAGTAGATGCCCGTCTTTTTCTTTCAAAATATTAATAGAAAGGGGTGTGCATGGCAATTAGCAAACCTACATAAAGAGGGAAGGATTAAACTGTTTCCTCTACCTGTATATGACAGCAATCTGAAATAGGGCCTTGCACAGTTGACATTTATTTTTAAATGCCACTGAAAAGGTTCGATCATGGCACCTTTTCCAATTTGATGCCTCCTACTTCACAATCCTAGTTGATGTTCTACTGCTATAGCCTGTTCATTCTTCACAAAGGACAGGGAAGACTTCAAGGCAAAACTTTCTATTTTCACAAGGAAATATCCCACTGCCTTAACATCCGAACTGTGTCAGTTCGAGCCCCACGCTGGTGTGAGCAGCCAGCCTGTTGTCCCCAGCTCATTGTCCACCCAGCGATTTGAAAGCCTTGGCGAGTAGATAAAATGGGAACCACTCCTTAGAGAGGGTGGGCACACCGACTCCCCCCGCTGGGAAGGTGTTAGCTGTCGGTTGGAAAGGTGGAAGAATCTTCTCGGCTACGAAAATCCCTGCAGTGGGATGCTCTGGCCAGGTGGTGGCAGTGTGGCAACACGACATACGGGTCCTGAAAGCCCCAATGTCATCAAGCCGGTCGAAATGCAGCCGTTCGGAAAATGACTGAGCCAAGCCAGAAACGTTTCCACCGGGCAGTTATGGCGTGTGCAATTTAAATGAATTATATGTTGTCTTCCCTATCCCCTATGAAACATTGTTAGTCCCCTGTCTAAAGAGTAACTGTAAATCACTTTGAGCCCACTTGTGGGGAAAGCGATTAATAAATCGAAATAATCACTTCTGTCTTCCTAGCTAATCAAACACGGCTGTTTTTACTTTCTAGTGATTTTGAGGCTAAAGGCAACTGCAAGATCCCGAATCCATCAGGCCAGAAGGATGCAGTCCAGTTCCTCTGGACTGTGGATTAGTTTGAGCACAATTCTGTGGTTTAATTAATGTTTTTTTTAAAAAGTTCTTTGTAAAAATGTACTACTTGCCCCTGGCTGTAGCCTTCTGCCTCAACCTTCATTTTTAAAAAAACAATGCAGACATAAGTACTTTACGCTATTTTTGTGGAACATTTGCCCTTGGAAAGACTGTTTCACAATCGCTGTCTTGTTTTGTTCTGGTAAAACTGTAGCAGTTTTTCAGAGATAGGCTGTGTTTCCTCTTAATCTCTTGGTGAATTAAGAGGTTGCATTCCTCTTCCAGCTGCTCCAAGCAGTGGCTATTATTTCTTTGCTTTGTATTGTTGTGCTCTTTCTCAATTTATGAAACTCAAATGCCTTACCCTGACCACCTGCCGTGTACTTGTAATAAAGGCTTTTCTCACACCCAGTTCTGTTGCATCAAGGTTGAATTTCCGGGGATTTGCTTCAACAATGCGTTGGGAACAGCCAGTTAGGGAATGATATCTTATACACAGCTCCTCATATCTAACCATTATTAACAGAGCCCTTGCTTTTTAATCACAAAAACTAGAAGGAATATGTTCTGCTCACTACAGTTCTTTGTCAATACTTTTTTTTGCTTCTTTAATTGAGAACTTTAAATGCATCAAACACCATCATTTAGCTGAATGTATGTCATGGCCACAAAAACACTGCATCTAATACTGTGTACAAGTGTATATTGGGAGGAAGAGACAAAGGAAATCAAGTTGAATGCATTTTTAAAAACTTACACAATATTTACCACATAAAGATTAGTGTGCAACCAACTATGTGGTCTAAGCAGGACTGCAAAATAACAGTTCTATCAAGACTAGCCTATTTATTAGCTTTCTGTGCCAAAACCATATTAGTCTCTTGAGTTAATATCAGGAAGATTCATGTTATCTACTGATCTGAGAATCTAAAGGATATTAATAGTTTCATCTAAGTCTTCGAGGTCCCACTCGATGCTCCTTAGGTTGTTCCTTAGCTCATTGGTGGTCCAGTCAACTTCTTCTCTTGTAGCTGTGCACGGATCTTGCAGGAGCTCTGTCCATCTCTGGAACAGTCCCTGGGCAGTGTTCACTGCCTTCTGAACCTCCCTGGAAGTGAAAAAATATTGAAAGATTAGGTCACATTAATTTGATACAAGACCTCATTACTATTCATGTGGGAATGCCAAACTGCAACTTCTGAGCACTGTGTCCTTACATTACTACGTTTATACATGCCTTCACTTAACCACAATTTTAAGTCAGAATATATTCATCTACAGATTCAGAAACCATGGGATGGTTCATATACTTGCCTAGTCTGATAATCTTCACATGGCCAAGAAATATGGATGTGCACATCTCTTACCACACACATTAAGAACATGCCTTTGTGCTTAAACAGTTTAAGGCTTGAATATTCAATCTGCACAATTCTTTGTCTTGGGTTATTACACTAACAAACCTCACATTTCTTCCAGTGTAGGGTGGGTGATGATGACACGCCCACCTGCTTCTCAGCCATGAGAAAGGACCTGGGTGTGTGTGTGTGAACTAGCTCTGGGGGGGCCTCTGCCTGGACGCCCTTTCTGATCCTTTAAGACAGATTTTGAAGTCTTTCTCTGTAGCCATGAAGACAAAAAAAACCCTCTTCTATTGGGTTATACAGGTGACTTCAAATTTATTTATTTATTTAAATTTATAACCCGCCCTCCCCGCAAACGGACTCAGGGCGGCGTACAGATGGGGCCAATGCCCAATACATAAAACATTATAACTGCATTTTAAAAACATTCAATATTCAATACAACATAAGTCCTCTCCACAATATCTAACAAGGGAACAGATGACGTCAACAGGATGGTATCCTTAGTGGCCACAGCTCCACGCAGTACCACCATTTTAGCACTCACGGCGAGTTGGTAATAAAGGGCTAGGACAGATAGTAATAGTTGTAGACAGATGGTAACAGTTGTGGCGGCTCCTACTCAAACGCCTGGCGGAAGAGCTCCGTCTTACAGGCCCTGTGGAACTGTGCAAGGTCCCGCAGGGCCCGAAGTTCCTCTGGGAGAGCTCATTCCACCAGGTAGGAGCCGCCACCGAAAAAGCCCTAGCCCTAGTCACCGCTAGTCTGGCCTCTTTGGGACCTGGAACCACCAGGAGATGTTTAGTCCTGGACCGTAGTGCTCGTTGGGGAACATATGGGGAGAGGCGGTCCCGTAGGTATGTAAGCAGTACTGTACTTTTGTAAACACTGTCATTTGCTATTTCTGATTACTTTTCTCCTCTACGGGCATGGGAAAACATCACTTTACAATGTTAATTCCTCAGTCATTAAGATTTCTGACCATAGTAAAAATCCTGATACATATTAATTCTCTCTAGCCAGCAGCACAATGGACAAAATAACTAATCAGCTCATGTACGTTTTGAGATACTATCCCTGTAAACTTTTGACTGAGAAACGGGTGCTGTTTAGTTACTTCTACCAGTGAGAAGCTTTTACAGTGGCTCTGGAGGTGCTACTTGGAAAGAAACAGGATTAACCTTCAGATACAGGGAAAGGTTACATCTTCTACGTGGAAATATACTTATGAGACAAGTTGACAGACTACCCCTAGATAGGCCACTCTGCAAGGGGTGGGGGAGGGACTGTGGCTCAGTGGAAGAGCCTCCACTAGGCACGCTGACGGTCCCAGGTTCAATCCCTGGCATCTCCAGTTAAAAGGATCAGGCCGTAGGTGATGTGAAAGATCACCTGCTTTGTGTTTCTGCTTCAGGAAAACATTTCGATTTACAGCCTGAATCTACCAAAGCCTTCGCTACACTGCTCTAGAAATCTGGCCTGGAGACGCTTAACATTCTTCAGCAATTCCATTCTATATAACTTTCCATAACATCATTTCCACTGGAAGAGACACTTCCTGTTCAAAAATGCCATATACATGCTTGTGTGCGCCTCCATTTTCCTATACATTTGGCAACAATCTCTGAACATGTATTCATTTGCCAAGAACTGTTGAAACAGAACCAACATAGTTCTGGTTCCTTTAACACCGTAACCTATTTTGCAACCATCTGCAAACTTTCAAAGGATAAACAACTCTAACCTTCTAATTTGCTCTGTGATTTCGGCTTTTCAGGTTCTGTATCTACTTGACAGGAAAGAGAAACTTACTGCACCCAACTGTTTGTATACGATTTACAAAGCCAAGCACCAATGAAGAGTATTCTATCTGAACACCGTTATCTTCACCAAAATGAAGAACATGTAAAGAGGCATCGGCACAACACAGTGGGAGCAAAAAGGTGGAAACAAACATGGAACTGACTGAGGGCTAGTCCTGCATATCAGCATCTATATACCTTGACCACGTTTCAGCCTTTAGTCCCACAAATAGGCAAAATGGTCACCAAATACTATGTGTGGGGATGGAGAGGGGGGTAGCCTTGCTGATATCTTGCTCCTTTTTTTGAAAACCAAACCAGACTGCCCATCCCTTGCTAGAGTGGTACAGCTATGGAGCACCCGCTCTGTTATATATCAATGGTGCAATCCTGTGCAGAATCATACATGTCAAAATCTACTGATTTCATTGGGCTCAGACTAGAATAACTCTCCAAAGGACTACACTACAAATAACTTAAAAGTGACGCAGGTGAGAGAAATGAGGTGGGGAGAAAAAAACAGATTGTGCTAATCCTCACCAACACAGGCAATATTCCATCATGGAAGCCCAGAACACATTCTGTACAGCAGTGGGCCCCCACAGCCATACATATGGGACATAAATCTAATCAGTGAATATATGGGGTGTGTGTGTGTCTTTCCCAGGAACATAAAAGAATGCATTCAATACTAGGAAATAGCAAGACAACAGCTGGATGGAATGCAAAAGATGGATAAGAACTTTAACTTCACTCTAGTAAAGTGTGCTCAAGCTAGGTAAGCCATATTTATAACTGTATTAACTAATATTTCAGCCTGTGCACTGACAAAAACAATGTACACTAAGCAGAAGCTTAAGAGAGACAGTAAAGGGGTGCTGAAAGCTTCCCTCTAAGATGAGTCAGTGTGAGCTGGCTGACAGTTTTTTAGCCTCCAGCTCACACAATTTTGCCTTAGCTCAGGAAGGAGGGCTCCGGAGCAAGCTGATTTATGCAGTAGCCATATCACTCGCTCACAACTTTAATGCCAGGAGCTCACAAAGTAGAATTGTTGCTCACAAGACTCCACAGCTTAGAGGGAGCGTTGGTGCTGGTTAGCATTTAATTTCCAAAAAATTAATGTGGGTGCCCTTAATCTTACATGCTGAGTACAGATGGTGAAGGAATACTCTATACATGCTCAGCAGCATTTCATATATTTTTGTGTTATTTCAGATGTAAATTATATACATCCAGGCAGAGCACCAGGGCACATGAAGCCACAGACAGTGAAAGCTGAAAATGATACTAGAAGAGCAGGACCCAGGCAAAAGCTTTTAACCATCTTTTCTCCCCACACATATATACGCTCTCCCTTTCCCAATAAGATAAATTTACCTATTTATATACCTTTCTACATCACGATCCAACCACACTCAAACTCCTCAGTCCCACCAATTGCTAATCAAAGCAAGAAAGGCTGTGTGAGAGGTACCAATGACTCCACAGAAGCGCATTTCTACCCATTATGCAGAACAAGGAAACAGACTGAGGTAGCAAAATGATCCTTCTAGTGCATTTTACTCCCATCCTTCCAACAAGGACTTTAGATCAGCACACATCACTCTCCCATCCCTCATTTTTATCCTCACTGTAACCCTGTGATATAGATCAGGCTGCATGTCCCAGGCCACCCCGGAAGCTTCGTGCCCAAATGGGGATTCTACACTTTGCCAGTGGAGACTGAAATCAGATTCCATTCAACCACTACACGACCCTGGCTATCAATTGTGCAAGTGTTACTTGTTCTTCTGAATGTACCTCTGCATTTTACAAAAAGTGTAAAAACCTGCTCCTTTTCAGTGTAGAACAACAGGAACACCAAGTTACAATAATCTTTGCTAAATCTGAGGGGGGGGGATTTAAATTCAGACTGTGCATGGGGGAAATTAGCATTCAAACCTGAGACTCCACCAAGTGCAGCGGTTAAGAGTGTCAGACTAGGATCTGGGATATGCAAGTCTGAACCCCTGTTCTGTAGATCCAGGTTGGGAAATATCTGGAGATTTTGAAGCTGGAGCTTAAAAAGAGCAGGGTTTGGGAAAGGGAGGGACTTCAGTAGGCATAACACCCTTGAGTCCACCTTCCAGGCGAACTGATCTCTGTCCCCTGGGGATCAGCTGCAATAGCAGATCTCCAGCTACCACCTGGAGGCTGGCAACCCTACACACTCAGCCACGGAAGCCTGCTGGGTGACCCTGACCCAGTCACACTAGCTCAGCTTAACCTACCTGGGGTTGCCAACCTCCAGGAGGTGGCTGGAAATCTCCCAACACAACGGGATCTCCGGGTGACAGAAATCAGTTCAACCTGGAGAAAACGGCTGCTTTGGAAGCCGGACTGTAGGGCATCACCCCCCAAGCCCCAGACTCCTGGGGCTCCACACCCAAAACCTCCAAGTATTTCCCAACCCGGGGCCGGCAACCCTAAACCTACCTCGCGGGGTGGTTGTTCTGAAGGCGGTTGTTCTGTCAAGCAAGGCGGGATAGAAATCAAAATAAATAAATAAATGATAAATAAATAAAAACGAAGGTGGGCGGGGACCAGTGTTCCCTCTAAGCTGAGTTAATGTGAGCTAGCTCACAGTTTTTTAGCCTCTGGCTCACACATTTTTGTCTTAGCTCAGGAAGGAGGGCTCCAGAGCAAACTAATTTATGCAGTAGCCAAATCGCTTGCTCACAACTTTAATGCTGGTAGCTCACAAAGTAGAATTTTTGCTCACAAGTCTCCACAGCTTAGAGGGAACATTGGCGGGGACGACGGCAATGTTCCCTCTAAGCTGTGGGGTCTTGTGAGCAAAAATTCTACTTTGTGAG
>NW_015169836.1:70332-85475 GCF_001447785.1 Gekko japonicus | reverse complement strand
CCCCCCGAGTTCCATGCAGCCCCCAGCGGGCCCCCCCCCCCAAAAAAAAACTCTCTGGGCCACGTGGAGAACTCCCCCACGCCCCGCCCCCCTCGCGGGGGAGGAGGCCTCTAGGGCCCCCCCGGGCCACCCACCCTTTCACCACGAAGAAGGGGTCCTCCATGGACATGTCCGTCCACCCGCCGCGCCGGGCCTCTCCTCTCGAAGAGCGACGAGGCCCCCCTCGACACGGCCGGGCCGCCCGTTCCCCTTCGGCGGCGGCTCCTCCTCCTCCTCGCGCCTCCGTCCCCCTCACCCACTCCCTCACGGGCGGCCGGAGCAGGAACAGGACGATTTCCGCCGCCCACCGAGCTCCGTCCTCTTCGGCCTCAGGCACCCCTCTCACGTGACAGGGCACGCCGGGATCCCCATTGGAAGGGAAATCGCACGCGCTGACGTCACGCCGGAAAGGAGCCGGCACCGCCTCCGGCCTTTTTTTTGAGGGGGTGGAGGCCACGCCTCCTTAGACGGGAGGGGGCGGGGCCTCTCAGGCTCTGCCATCGATGCGATGCTCAGCTCTGATGCAGGGTCGTGCGGAGCCTGTGCGTGTTAAACTGGAGCAAAGGTTGAGTCCAATGTTCCCTCTAAGCTGTGGAGTTTTGTGAGCCAAAATTCAACTTTGTGAGCTACTGGCATTAAAGTTGTGAGCAAGCAACTTGGCTACTGCATGAATCAGTTTGAGCCCTCCTTCCTGGGCTAAGACCAAAATGTGTGAGCCGGAGGCTAAAAAACTGTGAGCTAGCTCACACCAACTCAGCTTAGAGGGAACACTGGTTGAGCCCCGGGGGTTGGGGTGGCACCTTTCAGATCAACAAAGTTTTTATTCCAAGGGTGAGCTTTCGTGTGCGAAGCACACTTCTTCTGATGTGGAGGAGGAGGAGGAGGAGATTGGATTTATACCCCGCCCTTCACTCGGAGTCTCAGAGCGGCTTACAAACTCCTTTCCCTTCCCCTCCCCACAACAGACACCCTGTGAGGTGGGTGGGGCTGAGAGAGCTCTGACACAAACTGCTCTTTTTCAAGGACAGCTGTGCCAGAGCTTGTGACTGACCCAAGGTCACATCAGCAGCTGCATGTGGAGGAGTGGGGAATCAAACCCGGTTCTCCCAGATTAGAGTCCGCGCACTTAACCACTACACCAAACTGGCTACCAAACTGTAGGAAGGAAATCTCATCAAGGGTTATTTACAGGGGAAAATGGGGTCGTCAGCAATGCTCCCTCTCAGCTGTGGAGTCTTGTGAGCAAAAGTTCTCCTTTGTGAGCTCCTGGCATTAAAGTTGGGAGCACGCGATTTGGCTGCTGCATAAATCAGTTCTTTCTGTAGCCCTCCTTCCTGAGCTAAGACTAAAATGTGTGAGCCGGAGGCTAAAAAACTGTGAGCCAGCTCACACTGACTCAGCTTGGAGGGAACACTGGTTGTCAGGTCTGGGTTGGAAAATACCTGGAGACTTTCGGGGTGGGGTCCAGGATAGGGCAGGGCTTGGGGAGGGGGGGGATCCTCAGCAGGGTACAAGGCCACAGAGTCCACCCTTCAAAGCAGCCATTTTCTCCAGGGGAGCTGATCTCTGTCAGTTGGAGATCAGTTGCAAAAGCAGGAGGTCTCCAGGCCCCACCTGGAGGCTGGCAACCCTAGGAAAGAGAGGGGGCAGCTGTTAGGAGGGGCCACTCAGAGAGCCCAGAGGCACGTGCAGAGCTGAAATTGGATTCGGTGGCTGGTGAGATCAATGGAGAGCAGCAAATTAGCACGTAAAGGCAAGAGTTAAGGAAACAAAAAGACGTGAGAATGAAGCTAGAGTCCAGCAGTACCCCCAAGACAAGACAAGCTCAGCCCTGCGTACATGGGTAGACCAGGGGTTGTGATTCTGAATATGTATATGGGAAAGCTTGTGGTGGTGTATGTGGGCATGCTTGTGGATTCTGCTCTAAAGAGCAAGCATTGCAAGGCCGTGATTGGCCAGCTTCCTCCTCCTGCACTGTAAACTCAGTGTCAAAACACGTGCTTTCCAAGCAGGAAGCCGAATGAAGACTCCATAGCCTGAAGCAGTGTACCTGGGAACATCAATTGTTGTTGGCTAGCAGGGGGAGATAAACAGTAACAGGGGAAGGTTCCAGACGGATGGGACCTCCCAAATCCAATCCCTGGCATCTTCAAGTAAAAAGGTAGGTAGGAGGGGATGGGAGCCTAGGACCCTGGAAGAGCTGCCGCCAGGCTAAGCAGGCAGTCCTGACTGCGATGGACGAATTGTGCCTGTGACTGAAGGAACTGCCATAGTTACAAGGGTAGCTTCGAGACAGATGTGTCTCTGTGTTGCTGCAAAAATAAGCAGAAGTCTTATGAGACTTTACAGGCTCTGTGTGTGAAGTGCCCTCGAGTCACAGCCCACTTAGGGTGATGACCCTGTAGGGTTTCCAAGGCGAGAGAGGAGCAGAGTTGGTTTGCCGTTGGCTCCCTTGGCATAGCCATCCTGGACTACCTCGACGGTCTCCCATCCAAGTACTAACCAGGGTTGATCCTGTGTGGGTTCTGGGATCCGATGAGATCGGGCTTGCCTGACCCATCCAGGTCAGACATTGCAGACTAATAAGATTTTATTCCAGCATCAGCTTTCATGGACTGTGTCGTGTACAAGGAAAGTTAGTGGTCTGCTGCAACCGGAAATGGGGAGGGGGGGCACTGGGAGTCAGGAGCAAGCCCAAGCAAGCTGGGGCAGCTCTGCCAGGCCAGCACTTGCAGGTGCTTCCTGGCTGAAACCCTCAGTGTCAACTAATTGCCATCAATTCACTAGTTGCCTCCTGCCTTGTAGCCAGCTGGTAGTGCAGCAGGAAGCAACGGGTAAGGTGGTGCTGCTGGCTGGGTCTCAGCTGAATGGTCCCTCACAGGGCTGGCTTGTAGTGCTGCAGGGGCTTCTCAGCTTGGCTTTCTCCTGGGCCAGTCTACCTTTGACTCGATTCTGCTTCTTCAAATGCAGTGAGCACATCCTCACCAAGCAGTCCATTTTGTGTAGGAGCCAGTCTTTCGGTGACAATGTGGCAAATTAAGTTCCATGTGGGTAAGTGCAAGGTGATGCACATTGGGACAACAAAAAAACCCCCACCACATATAGGCGAATGGAGTCTGAACTTGCTGAAACCAAGAGGAAAAATGGTCTTGGGGTTGTAGTGGATAGCTCCATGAATGTGTCATACCAGTGTGCTGCAGCAGCGAAAAAGGCAAACGATGTTAGGGGTTATTAGGGAAGGGGTTATTATGTATTAGGACTGAACCATTCCAGGTATGTCACACCAGAGACTGGCTGAGCTTGGAGCACAAGAACAATAGCCTACCAGGACTCTGGAAGTAACCAGTCAAGTAGTAATGTTATGTAAATAGCCTGTCACTGGGAGTGGGGTGTGTTTGGGTGTGGCAATTGCATGCTATTTAAAAGAGCTGTGACTCTGGGGTCTTGTCTTGCCCTTGCTGAAATCACAAATAAAGTTGAGCTGATCACTGGACTCAAGTGTCAGCTAAGGCTGCCATGGTATGGAATGTGTGGGTTGCTCTCCTTGTCTCCCTCCTCCCTTTCTCCCTTCGGCTGCCCAGTTATCTGTCCAGTGGCCTTGATGGTTTTACTCTGCCTGCTCCTAGCTTCCTGCTAGGAATGTAACCGTTGCTTTTCACCCGTGTCTTCAGGTGCTTGCGCATTGTATCAGGGGGTCATGTATGAAGGGGGTATATCTGAAGGTCAAATCATTAGCCTGCCATTCCTGACACACGTGTTCACGGTGTCCCGAGTACTAGCTTTCAATAAACTGAAACTTCTGAAGGAACGTTGTGGGGTGTCTTGACTGGGAAGCCTGACATCGAGCCTGCTCATGCATGGAACCTGCTATTTAACAGGGATTGAGAATAAAACAGCCGATAATGTAATGCCCCCATATAGCTGTATGGTGCAGCCTCATTTGGAATACTGTGTACAGTTCTGGTCACTGTATCTCCAAAAGGACACTGCAGAGCTTTGGGGAAAGTGCAGAGGAGGGCAACCAAAATGATTAGGGGGGGGTTGGGGCACCTTCCCCATGAGGAAAAGCTGAAGAGTCTCTGGGACTTCTCAGTTTAGAAAAAAGAAGACTAAGGGGGTACATGATAGAGGTTTATAAAATTATGCATGGAGTGGAGACGGTTGACAAAGGGACATTTTTTTCTAGCTCTCCCAAGATACTAGAACCCGAAGGCATCAAGCTGATGGGCAGTAGATCCAGGACAGACAAAAGGAAATACTACTTTACACAGAGATTAAAATGTGGCATTTGCTGCCAGAGGATGGCCACAGGAATAAACAGCTTTAAAAAGGGGATTAGACAGAGTAATGAAGGATAAGCCTATCAATGGTGACTGAGGGGAACCTCCACATTCAGAGGCATTAAGCCTCTGAATTCCCGAGCCAGAAGGCAACATCAGGGGAAGGCCTCGGCCTCCATGCCCTGTTGTTGGCTGTCCAGAGGAACTGGCTGGCCCCTGTGTGAGACAGGAGGCTGGACTAGATGGACTATTGATCTGATCCAGCAGGGCTCTTCTTATGTTCTTCTGTCTGAAGCAAACAGCAGGGCCCAAGGGCCATGAAATGCAGGAAGGACAGGATGAAATACAATGATGTAAAATCCTGACCTAATCAGGCAAAACACCGAGGCCATTCACTGGTTATGCTAAACTAGGGTAGTTGGCTTCCTGCTTGTGGGCTTCCTAGAAACATCTGGCTAGTTACTGCATTTGTATTTTCTCCCCACTGGGAAACGCTCTATACACTAACTGGTTGTAATGCTCACATATATTGCCTGTATGAGGAGGCATATAAGCAGCACTCTATTTATCCACCAAGGATTGTGTATGGTTACCAATGTCCAGGTGGGGCCTGGAGGTCTCCCAGAATTACAATCATAATCCAGGCTACAGTGATCACTAGCCCTGGAGAAAATGGTGGCTTTGGAGTGTGGACTGTGGCATTATGAGTCTCTGAGGCCCCCCCCCCAAGCTCCACCCCAAACCTCCAAATGGGAACCATAGTAGCTTAATTTGCAAGGTTATTTTGAGAATAATGGAGGAAAGGAAGCAGTTCTCTGTCCTGAAATTTAGGAAAACAGTGGTGGGGCCACAAATCTAAGGTTACCAGCTTCTACTTGCAAAATTCATGAATGGGGCTCGGCAGTGGAGCTGCAAGGCCAGCGGCGGCCAGGACCATTGGGAGCGGGGGGCCTTCGTGGGGCTTCCTTGCACTCCCGCACCTTTAAGACTAACAAATAGCACCTTTAAGACTAGCCTTTAAGACTAAGACTAACGGAGTGGTGGGTGTGGCCTTATGACACACGTCCGGTGATGGCAGGGGGTGTGGCCTTATGACACACTTCCGGTTATGTCAGGGGGTGTGGCATATGCTAATGAGTTATGCTAATTAGTTCCCCTAGCTCTTTTTCTATGAAACGACCCCTGGTCATACTGCTGAATGGATACTGCTTATATCTGAGTGGTCTCCACTAAATCAGGGTTCTCAAAGGGACTGTGTTACTATGGGAGTCTTCTGGGTGAATCCATTGTTTATTATCTGAGCGAGGTTCCCCACAGACTACATATGTACAATTTGTGTTGCTGCAAAATAGTACCAAATGCAAGGTGCTGCTGCCGACCGTTCCTTCATCTGGCATGAGAATTGAGGCTTCCCAATTTATCCTCCACTTCTTCTTTTCCTGCAGTTGTGTTTGTCCTGGCCCTGCTGTTTTTCTGTAGGAGAAACTGCTTTACATTATTGCATTCATGACAATTGCATTGCTATGAATGGCTGCTCAGAAGCGAGCCCCGTGGAGTTCAATAGGATTTCTGCGTACAGATAGGATGGTGGTCTCAGGATCAATCACACATTAATATGCTATCCTGTGGCATTATTCCACATTGTATCATTTTTACCACTCTCATACATTTTATGTTGCGGAAATAATATGCCACAGGAATAACCAGCTTTAAAAGGGGATCAGACAGATCCTTTGCAGTGAATAATACTCTCCCCCCATCCAAACATCAATTGCAATTTTCCTCCATTCCCTAATCACTGATGCCATCAGAAGCCATATAGTCAACTTTCAAATTGTATAAAACCCTGAATTTGCAAAAGACATTTTGCATAACTGAAGAGCGAGCTTTGCTCAGAAGAATCCACGACTCATTTAAACCAGAATTCTTCAACTGAAGTAGATGGTGAGCTGGCTCACACTAACTCAGCTTAGAGGGAACACTGGTCCCCGGGGGTCATTTTGTAGAAAAAGAGGTGCAGGAGCTCATTAGCATAACTCATCAGCATAACTTATTTGCATATACCACACCCCCTGACATCACCGGAAGTGTGTCAGAAGGCAACCCCCACCGCTCAGGCTCCACTGGACTGTTTTGGATTGCTAGCTAATGGGGGGGGGGGAATGTGCAGATCTGTCCTCGCAGAGGAGGGAGAGCTTGTACCTGAACAAAACTTGGTCTTAAAGGTGCCACTGGACTGTTTTGAACTGGGGGGCCGGGGGAAGCTCTGCAACTTACCTGGCTGCTTCTTGCTCTGACTGAGGGCTGCTGGGAGCAGGGGGTGGGGCTTGTTGCCTATGCCCGCCCCCTGGGCTCTTTACTGCCGGAGCTCCGCTCCTGTGCGCTCCTGCAGGAAATTACCCCTGGTGCTATGTCCCCTTTGCCCTGACCTGGATAGCCCAGGGTAGCCTGATCTTGTCAAATCTTGGAAGCTGAGCAGGGTCAGCCCTGCTTAGTAATTGGGTGGGAGGCCACCAAGGAAGACCAAGGAAGCAACACAGAGGAAGGCAATGGCAAACTGCCTCTTCTCTTGCCTTAAAAACCCTCTGGGGTCGCCCTAAGACAGCTGCGACTTGGCAGCGAAAAAAGAAAGTCATCCTTAACGTTCAAACTTTTTCTGTTTTACTTGGAAGACAGATTGGCTCTTCTGCCTAGTAAATATTTCCTGGCTGTAACCCTGTTTGGATTATTTCTCAAGGATTCTACTATAGAGCTCAACTCTGAAGAGCTTAATGGGTAAAATGCATCATTGTGGTTCAAGCACAATGGCTAAACTTTATTGCACTGGATTTCAAGATGTACTTCCACAGGTAGCATGAAGTGTACAAACATACAAGCAGAACATAGTGGAAGAAAAGGTGTTCCTACAGAGGGCAGCACAGCAGTTGGATTCCCAGAACTTGCCGGCTCTGCTCTGGTTGTATCTCAGTTTCCAGCAAGAAGTTTCTAAGTCTTGCTCTAAGTCTCCCAATGGTGATGGAGAGTGCCGTCAAGCCACAGCAGACTTATGGTGACTTATGGTGGCCACAGGCAAGAGACGCCCAGAGGTGGTTTGCCATGGCCTGCCTTCATGTCATGACCATGGTATTCTCTGGTGGTCTCCCATCCACATACTGGCCTGGGCCGACCCTGCTTAGCTTCCAAGATCCAAGATTAAGCATTAAATGTGCTTAAATAGGGTGCTATCCCACCGAGGGCCTCCATGACCCTGTTTTAGAGTCTGCCCTGTACCTGCCACAGCTTCTGTTGAACAGAAGTGCTCTCTGGGAGTTCCATATCGAAATTAAATTCCCAGGTGCAAGAATGATGAAGAAGAGATTGGACTTATACCCCGCCCTTCGCTCAAAGTCTCAGAGCGGCTTACACTCTCCTCCCCTTCCCCTTTCCACAACAGACACCCTGTGAGGTGGGTGGGGCTGAGAGACCTTTTTCGAGGACTGCTCTTGAGAAAATGGCTCAGAGAGAACTGTGGCTTGCCCAAGGTCACCCAGCTGCATGTGGAGGAGTGGGGAATCGAACACAGTTCTCTCAGATTGGGGTCCGCGCTCTGGATTGGAGCCACAGTTCATGATGGCAGGGAGCTTACAGCTCACCCCTGTGACATTTTCCTGACCTTGAAATGTCCCTGGAGAGCTGCTATTTGCCCTGCTGAGGAAACTTACTAGGTCTTGTCCATCAGTATATGAATGTAGTCAGCATGGGTTTATAGTAGTAGCCAGCATGGGTTTATCAAGAATAAGTCATGCCAGACCAACCTTATCTCCTTTTTTGACAGAGTTAATAAAATGGTTGACTCTGGTAATGCTGTGGATATAGTGTACCTAGATTTCAGTAAAGCATTTGACATAGTTTCTCATGATATCCTTGAGGATAAGCTGGTTAAGTGTGGGCTCGATGGTGCAACCGTTGGATGGATTCATGGTTGGTTGAAAAATCGTACCCAACGAGTGCTTATAAATGGCTCTGCGTCTACGTGGAGGGAAGTCTCAAGTGGAGTGCTGCCGGGCTTGGTCCTGGGCCCGGTGTTGTTGAATGTTTTTATAAATGACCTGGAGGAAGACATAGAGGGGATGCTTATCAAACTTGCAGATGACACGAAGCTGGGTGGGATTGCTAATTCTGAAGAAGACAGAGTCGGGATTCAAAATGATCTAGATAGGCTGGAACAGTGGGCTGAGACAAATAAAATGAATTTCAATAGAGATAAGTGCAAAGTCTTACACTTAGGTTCAAAAATCAAAGGCACAGATATAGAATGGGAGAGACTTGGCTTGACAGCAGCACATGTGAAAGGGATCTAGGTGTTCTGGTTGATCACAAGCTAAACATGAGCCTGCAGTGCGATGTGGCTGCGAAGAAAGCTAATGCAATCTTAGGATGCATTAATAGAAGCCTTGTGTCCAGATCACAGGAGGTGGTAGTTCCACTCTGTTCTGCTATGGTCAGGCGTCACCTGGAGTCCCGTGTCCAGTTTTGGGCACCACATTTTAGGAAGGATGTTGACAAGCTCGAGCGAGTCCAGAAGAGGGCAACCAGGATGGTGAGAGGGTTTGAATCCAAGTCTTATGAGGAAAGGCTGAAATAGTTGGGTAAGTTTAGCCTGGGAAACAGAAGGCTTAGAGGGGACATGATTGCAGTCTTCAAGTATTTGAAAGGGCTGTCATGTAGAAGATGGAGCAGATCTATTCCCTCTTGCTCTCGATTGGCAGTCTAGATCTAATGGCTAGAAATGACAAGGGAGTCGTTACCGGCTAAATATCAGGAGAAACTTCCTAACTGTAGGAGTGGTTGAGCAGTGGAACAGACTGCCTCGGGAGGGGGTGGATGCTCCTTTGCTGGACATTTTCAAGTGGAGGCTGGATGACCATCTTTCGAGTATATTGTAGGGCTATCTTTCGGCTCTGCTCCTGCAGAGTGCAGGGGGTTGGGCTAGGTGACCTGCAAGGTCCCTTCCAACTCTAACATTCTATTATTCTCCCAGTGGGGCAAATAGTGACTACCCTGGACTGTTTCTAGTCTGAATCAGACCCTTGAGTGCTTGGGGATTCAGCTTCACCACAGAGCTTCGAGCACAAGTCTGCCAATGTTCCCTCTAAGCTGTGGATTCTACTTTATGAGCTACTGGCACTAAAGTTCTGAGTGGGCAATTTGGCTGCTCCATAAATTAGTTTGCTCTGGAGCCATCCTTCCTGAGCTAAGATAAAAATGTCTGAGCCGGAGGCTAAAAAACTGTGAGCTAGCTCACACTAACTCAGCTTAGAGGGAACACTGCACAGGACAGACCCGTAACCAGTGTAATGTGTAGTTCAGCCCTCTGAATCTGATCACATACATCCTGCATTAGGTACATACATTTGATGACCTGTTGCAGGGTTCATTTCTGAATCAGCAACCCTCAAGGTCTAACATTTATTATGGCATATTCCGTCTTTGTGTGATAGATGAAGTGTTGTCATTGTGCAGAGCCAAATGGCTCTGAAACGCATGAGGAACAATGTGTGACACTGCTATGCAAAGCTCACGTCTACAAGACAAAGAGCAAATCCAAATGCAAAGTTAGTATTTATTATTACTGGTGGTGGAAAGTGCCGTCAAGTCACAGCTGACTTGTAGAGACGCCACAGGGTTCTCAAGGCAAGAGGAGGTGGTTTGCCGTGGCCTACCTCTGCATAGCCACCCCGGACTTACTTGGTGGTCTCCCATCCAAATACTAACCAGGGCGGACCCTGCTTAGCTTCCGAGATCTGAGGAGATCAGGCTGGCCTGGGCCATCCCGGTCAGAACGTATCATTATTAGGGTCAACCGAAAGGTCATAAATTAATTAACAAGTTTTCAAGCTCTCCAGAAGTCTTCATCAGGCTGAATTTTATTTTATTTATTTATTTAATTTTTGACTTATATACCGCTCTGACCCCGAAGGGTCTCTGAGCGGTTTACACAGCTGTTTATCCCTAACTAGGGCCACATTATTTGTATGGGGGGTGATAACCTACCAGCACCCCGGCCGCGGACTCAGTTGCTATTCAGTTCCTGGCTCGGCTTGTTGTTCAGTCCCTGGCAGCTCTTTGGCGCTTCACTTCCTGGCGCCCGGAACAGGTCTTAATCAGCGGCTCCTTCGGGTGGACTTCCCCCGGTGCTCCGTCCTGCAGGCTCCACTGCGCCGCGTCACCACGCCACCGTGCACCACGACTCTGCCTCCGTCCAGCCTCGCGCACGCTGGGTCACCAGGGTCAACTCCGCTGCCGCCGTCGCCGCTCCTGCCACACGTCCTCGTAAGGAGGAGGGGTGCCCCCTGCCACCTAGGGGCAGGTACCCATTTTATCTACTTGCGTTTTACACACTTTCGAACCGCTGGGTGGACGGGAGCTGGGACTAGGGCCAGGAGTTCACCCCGGCCATGGTGGGTCTCGAACAGCCGTGATGGCTGTTCACTTATTGTTATAGCAGGCGTTTAACTGCCTGCGCTACCACTCCCTGAATGGGAGGGCAAAAAAGACATTAGGAGGAATAATAATTAAAACCCTCTTCAGTATATTGACCCATCACACAGCAGTAGAAATTGGCAATAATTCATCTGAACTTTGTAGTTAACAACTGCGAGCAGCCATTGCGGCTGTTCGAATACCACCGTGGCCGGAGTGAGCTCCCGGCCTTTATCCCAGCTCCCGCCAACCCAGCGGGTCGAAAGCTAATTAACATTAAAAAAATGCGAGTAGACGAATGGGTACCTACCCTTAGATGGGTAGGGGGCACCCACCTCTGTCGAAGGAGGCATGGTGGAAAATGCGGATGGTGCGGAGAAGCGGATGGCGGCGAGCACATCGGCGGTGGTAGCGGCGGCGGCGCTGGTGGAGCGAGGAGGAGCAGAGCGATCCCTGGTGGCTAGAGGGAGCACCGAGCGACAGCGGCGGCAGCAGCAGAGACCGGGGGCGCACGGCGATGACGCGGACACGGCAGTGCCTGAAGGACGAAGCCGGCCAGCATGAAAAGCCGTGCGCCTGCGTGGTACTGCTGGGACCATCGGAGGAATGCCATGAGCCAGGAGAGGACGCCGCACCAGGCCTAGGAGCCGTGGAGGAACAGACGCCGAAGCCGAGCCAAGGACGCAGGAGAAAGCAATTTCCACCTAGGGTGCTGGTAGGCAGTCCCACCCCTAACGCTAATGTGGCCCAAGATAGGAAATCACTTCCTAGAACGACCAAAAATGTGAACCGCCCAGAGACCCCTTCGGGGATTAGGGCGGTATATCAAGTGTAAAGTTAAAAAAAAAAAAAAGGAGACCCACTGAGAAACAGTTGCCTCCATCATAGAAGAAGATATTGGATTTATACCCCGCCCTTCACTCAGAGTCTCAGAGCGGCTTACAATCTCCTCCCCTTCCCCTTTCCACAACAGACAGCCTGTGAGGTAGGTGGGGCTGAGAGAGCTCTGACAGAAACTGCTCTTGAGATAACAGCTCTGAAAGAACTGTGGCTTACCCAAGGTCATCCAGATGGATGCATAGGGAGGAGGAGTGGGCACTCATAGGCACTCCATGAAATTGCTGAGCAGTCGGGTTAGAACAGATAAAAGGAAGTCCTTCTTCGCCTAAAGCGTGATTAACACATGGCATTCACTGCCACAGGAGGTGGTGGCGGCTACAAGCATGGACGGCTTCAAGAGGGAATTAGATAAGCATATGGAGCAGAGGTCCATCAGTCGGCACGTTGGGGGTGGGGCCACTAGGATTCTAGGGAAAACCAACCTCTGGGTGATATCATCACAATGGGGACGTGTGCCGGAAGGGGGTGGAGTTCCCCCTGGGGCCCGATTTGCTGGCGTCGGGTAACGGGCCTCTCGGGCGGGGGTTTACCCGCCCCCTGGGGGGACTTGGCAAGCCTAGGAATCAAACCTGGTTCTCCCAGATTAGAGTCCATCGCTCCTAACCACTACACCAAACTGGCTCTAGGAAGATACAACCTATAGGAGGATGCAACCTTCCAGCATTTTGGGGTTGATCCCAGCACCCCATGGCAGCCTTTTTGTCATTACCCTCCCTGGCTGCCATTTTGTGGTTGTGATGACGCCCGTTCTCAAAATTCCAAAGGTGCCAACAGGCTCAATGAGATTGGGGACCGTCCCCACGCTACCCTACGCTGGCTCACAACCCTTTGGAGAACTCACACAGAGGCTTAGTTTAGGCCATCCAAAGCTAACCCACCCCAAGTAATGCTTTACCCCTTCTGTTGTAAGACTGATTCAAAGGGCTACTCCTCTAGAATGTTTTAGCTCAATTTTATTTATTTATTTATATTTATATCTTCGATTTGTATACCGCCCTTTACCCGAAGGTCTCTGGGTGGTTTACAGGTATATGGCCTAAGCGCCTAATTAGTTCCTATCCTAGGGCCACAATTCAACTGTGGGAGGGGCTACCTATCAACACCCGAGTGGCGCGGTCCTGTTGTATTCCACGGGCGGGCTTCCGTTGTTTCTTCCTGGCACCTTAGGACGGGTCGACGACATCTCCCGGCAGGCTCCTGATGGACTCCTCCGGCACGTGGCGGCTCCCAATTGCAGTTCCAGCCTTTATCCCTTAGGCTCCGCCGCACTGCATTGTCACGCCGCCGCCCCGCCGCCCTGCCACCGTAGCTCCGCCTCCATCCAGTCTCCGTCGCTGCCGCATCCACGGGTCGCCTCTGCTCCGCCGCCGTATGGCTGCCGCCGCCGCCAACACTCCTGGCACACACCATCAGGAGGGAGGGTGCCCCCTGCCAACCTAGGGCAGGTACCGATTTGTCTACTTGCAGTTACACTTTCGAGCCGCTGGGTGGGCGGGAGCTGGGACTTGGGCCGGGAGCCCACCCCGGCTGCGGTGGATCTCGAACAGCCATAGTGGCTGTTCGCTAGTGTTATTAATGCAGGCGTTGAACTGCCTGCACCACCGCTCAAGTATTCTTTGTTCTGGTGTTTTCCTTCCCTGAGTGAAAATTCAAATGTCAGAGAAGAAGAGAAGACACCCGGATGCACCCAGTGCTTCTCTTGTTCTAAGCTGTCTTGTTATTTTGATGTGTTTACAGCAGGTGACGCTTCCTTCCCTCCCCTCCTTCTGACGGGTTCAGCACCCTGGGCCATGGAAATGCATTGCTGTCTGCCACAAAGGTAATTGGCACCGCAACTAGCAATAATTGCTGAGGCTCTTGGTCATGTAAACGCTTCTGACAAAACGTCACACCACTCCCAAAAGTATCCTAGCAGCCTCATCCTACATATATGACTCCTTAAAGAACTTGACTGGATTTTGCTCATAAGTCACCAGGTGACTTCTCCAAGTCTTATTTTATGATGCTCCGCAGAACTATTTAGGATGAATCAAGATTAGGTGTAAACACAGACTGCCAAAAACAGTATTACAAAGTCTTACTATAGCCAGTGACACGCTAACAAACAGACAGGTTGCTAAATTAGCTACATCTTCTGTCTAGCTAGTACATTTTTATTGGACCCTTGAACTCAGAATGCCATGTATGGTCCTCCCTCATTTTAGCCCCACACCAACCCTGTGAAGTGGGTGAGGCTGAGAGAGAATGACTGGCCAAAGGTCACCCAGCAAGCTTCCATGGCAGAGTGGAGACCTGAGCCTGGGCCTTATGGGTCTTTGTCCAACACTCTAATTGCTATGGCACTCTGGCTTCTAACAGCTTAGCAAGCAACATTTTCTTTGGCTTAAAGAGAGCATTGTGGGAAATGGTTTACCTGCTTGATCTCTGCTTGTCAGGCTGCTGTTAAAAGCACAGGAAGTGAGCTAGCAAAACAGAAGTTGGCACCTCTACCAACTAATGCATAACCAGTTAGTCTTGTTAACAGGGGGCAAAGTGGTTAGAGCATGGAACAAGGCTGAGGCCCAGGTTCAAATCCCTGCTTGCCACGAAACTCACCAGTTCCAGCAGTTCTCTTTCAGCACAGCCTACCTCACAGGGTTGTTGTGAGAGTACAACCATATATGCCACCTTCAGCTCCTTGGAGAAAGGGCAGGATAAAAATGTAGAACCGTTCAAGCAGGGTTTTTTTCAGAATCAACAACCTCATGAGAACAAGAGTCAAAGGGTTTCTTCACAAAAATCTACATCTACATTCTCTTAACGAGGCAACAAACATGGTATAGCGGTTAGAGCAGAGGTGTCAAACTCAATGTAAGGCAGAGATGTTCCGCCAGGATTATGGGTGAGGACAACAATGTATTTTTAATCAGTCTGTCTCCTTCTTTCCTTTCTCACTGGGATAAGGATTTAATCTGGGCCATTCTAGGCGCCGTCAGGAATGAATCTTGACCTGTTTTAGTATTTTATTGTTTTATTGTTCATTGTATTTAAATTTGATCTGAATATGTTTTATGAGATGTTGTACTCCTGCAGCTAGGGATCCCAAGTCCCCCCGGGGGGCGGGGAAAACCCCGCCCCAGAGGCCCGTTCCCCGGCAGCGCCGGATTGGGCCCCGGGGGGAACTCCTCCCCGACGTGCGCATCACCCGGAAGTGACGCAGGCACGCTGGGCATGCTGGGGGCGGGGCTACGACCATACAAGGGAAAACTCTATGTTTTTCCCTTGTATGGTCGTGGCCCCGCCCCCAGCATGCCCGGTGTCTGGCGCTCCGGGATCCACCCAGGAGTCTCCTGCTGCCAACGTAAGTTCCACTTGACAACCCTACCTGCAGCCCCAATTCTTTGGAGGAGGGCAGTCTAGAAATAGAAATCTACAAGAAGGGGGGACCTGCGATACTCGCGGTGGGGAGGAGTATTCCCCACA
>NW_015169836.1:46180-67357 GCF_001447785.1 Gekko japonicus | reverse complement strand
ACCCAACACTCAGGCTCCACTGGACTGTCTTGGATTGCTAGCTATTGGGGGGGGGAACGTGCAGATCTGTCCTCGCAGAGGAGGGAGAGCTTGTGCCTGAATAAAACTTGGTCTTAAAGGTGCCACTGGACTGTTTTGGACTGTGGGGCCGACGGGGGGGGGTATGCAACTTACCTGGCTGCTTCTTGCTCTGACTGAGGGCTGCTGGGAGCAGGGGGCGGGGCTTATTGCATTAGCCCGCCCCCTGGGCTCTTTACTGCCGGAGCTCCGCTCCTGTGCCCTCCTGCAGGAAATGACCCCTGCTGGTCCCCAGTGGGGAGAAAGGCTGGGTATAAACAAACACAAAAACAAGCAACTTGGGACTCCAGAAGATCCCTGGATGGCGGGGTTTCGGGAGGGGAGGGACTTCAATGGAGTATAATGCCACAGAGTCCGACTTCCGAAGTGGCCGTCTTCTCCAGGTGAACTGATCTCTGTCCCCTGGAGGTCAGTTGCAATCCCAGGAGATCTCCTGCCACCACCTGGAGATTGGCAACCCTAACCCACTTCAACAGATGTCTGGGTTTGGGTAGGGCCTGGGGCATGCAGGGTTTGAAGAGGGGAGGGACCTCAGTGGGATGTGAGGCTGACAGAGTCCCCCCCTCCAAAGCAGCCATTTCCCCCAGGGAGCTGGCTGTGGTCTCCAGAGGAGCTCCAGGCACCACCTGGAGTTTGGCAGCTTTATGAAGTGGGAGGGGGCACTTTGCTCATGGGATGGAGTGGGCCTAGTCCACAAACATTTACGCTGGAATAAAATCCTGTTAGCTTCACCACCAGGCTCTAGTTTAATTTTGCTGCTACTGACTAACATGGCTACCTCTCAGCAGTTGTTCTTATTCGGTTGAAACTTTGGATAGCTTTGGTCTTTTTGCTTGTCTCCTCAGAGGAAAGGTAGTGGCTCCCTCACTAGGGGAACAGAGAAAGGAGGAGGAAGGGGGGGGGAAAGCAAATTCCTGTTTATGTAACAATACCCCGAGCAGCAGGAAAGGTGGAGGAAAGGACAGATAAGCAGGGAATCCACCCATCCTGCAGTTACCAGTACCCTATATAAATGAAAAACTAATGTTTTAAAGGAACATCCTGAGCATCAGGTGATTAGTCTTATTTTGGGTTGTGTACTGAGGTCTCAAAAGCCCACTTTTGAAAATAATTGGGTGCAGATATCAATATAGGCATAGATATTTTTTTAAAAAATATGAATTAAAACAATAACACAAGAAATATCTCCTTAAAATTAACCCCGGCACTAATAAAACCATCCTGATCTATACTCAGTAAACACTCAGCTGTATTAGTTGCGTTTTATCAGAGGATCTTTCCTTCTCTGCTTCATCCACTCTTTTGTTAATGCTCTCAGTCTGTTTTTCCATCTTTTTCAACGTTTTCTTAGCTGCTGAGGTTCTTTTATCCATTTGATTCAGTTGTTTTTGGACATTGTCCAGCTTAGTGTTGAGGTTAGTCATCTGATCCATTAGGGGGCACAGTTCATTTGCTAACAGTGAAGAGAAGTCTATAGTTACTTTCTGGTTCTGGGAGGGAGTCGTTGGTATGTTATTTCCGGTCACCAGTTTTTTCTCCGGTGCCCTCTGTCCTTTCCCAGCCATAATATCAAAAAGAAGTAAGTTTTCCAAAACCAAGACAAAAGTTATGCGATTTAGTCCTGCTTTGTATACTTCAGCAGTTTTTGCATTCGCTTAACTTTTTATGCATTTATTTTAGCTCAAAGTCTTTTTATTTCTGATTTCTGATTTAAAACTGTTTTTAAAGTTTTTAAAGTTTACTCAAAAGGGGGGAGGCGCTTGAATTCCTCTCCCCCAGCGCTTCAAACTTAGGCGCTTCCAATTACTGCCAAGGTTCAGTTTGCTTTTTTCACCTGAGCTTTGCTTAACTCACAGTTTGGAGCCTTGGAGATCTTTTGGAAGCATTTTAAAAGTTTGATCATGATCGCTTGCTCCGGCAGTCGTCTCTGGGCGCCATACTGGCTCCATGGCGATGGTACCTTTCGGGGAAGAAGGTGAGCCTCAATTCCTTGGCCATCGCCTTGGAAGAGGCTCTCCTCAGCTCCCCAGGCTAGAGGTCCGGGATGAACTTGGACCCCTCCCGTCAGCCGGGTCTCGGCACATCTCCATCAGAGCGAGACGGGACGCGTCCGAGCGGCGAAACGCTTAAACTGGAAGTCCTAAGAGACTATGTCTGTTAAAGTGTTTTGGATCTTAGGGGGGAAGGGTGTTTTGTATTGAGCCTGAGCCATCCCTGACTGTGGACCTTGAACTGGGTGAGCTTGCTCCCCGAGAACAATAGCTGACCAGGATCCTGGAATTGACCTATAGATAAGCAGTGTAACGTAAATAGCCTTTCCTTGGGAGTGTGTGTGTGTGGGGGGGTGTTTGCATGCTTTATAAACAGGGCTCAAACCCTGCTGGGTGTCCTTGTTGTGATCCTGAAATCACTCAATAAACTAGAGCTGATCACTGCAATGCGTCCAGAACCCAGTATTTAACAAAGCCTGAATGTACAGAATGCTTTAACTAGTCAGACATATGGAGTCTAATCCAAACTCTGTTAAAAATCTTTTTGTTGGTAAATTATGCTGTAAGAACTGAAGATAATGCATCTTATTTTCTTTTTTTGCACTACGTCTTTTTAAAAAACCACACCCCAAAACACATGAGTAAACAATTCATGGAGACTTGTCTATCCACAGTGACTAGCCATGACAACTGAATAGAACTTCCATATAAAGAGGCAGTACACCTCTAAATAGTCAACAATGAGAACTCAAGACTTGGAATACCTCTCACTTTCATGCCCAGCGAGTGGGTTTCAAAAAACATCTGGCTGATCAGTGTTTAAATATCCCACTGGATTGTATAGACTTTGGTCTGATCCAGCAAAGCCAATCTTATACCTTTATCTCTTCCTAGAATTTCACAGCTAGCTCCAATCCAAGCTTCATAGAAGTTCACACAGACTAGTTCCAACTTTGTTCAGCAAAACAAATATTTAGAGGTGAGGGTGAGGAGTGGAAGACAGGATATCGCCCTAAAGTGGAGTCAAAGGAGAACCTCTCTCCCCCCTCCCACCCCGCACTCTACTTTTGAGTGGCTATAAAGACACACAATTGATTTAAGAAATGGTGGCTCTGCTGAGGCTCAGGGATACAGGGAAGTCATTCATGAAAGCAACCCCCCCCCCCCCAACCCTGCCCGGAGTTCTCTTGGAATTTCAACTGATCTCCAGACTGCAGAAATCAGTTCCCCAGGAAGGAACAGCCACTTTAGTTGGTGGATTCTACAGGATCACAATCGCCACAGAACTCCTTCCCTCCAAACACTCCACCCTCCCCAGGCGCTACCTCCAAATCTCCAGGAATTCCCCAGGACAGAGTGGCCGACCTTAGCCGCATCCTTCCTGAGCCTCCTCCGCTTACGCATTTCTTAGGATTGCCATGACAAGCTGAACTTTTTCCTGGCACAGAGGTAAACGTTGAGGGGCTTCGCTTGCTAAACTTCAGCATGCCAACCGTAGCCGGGCCGGTCAAAACGCTGATAACGCTCACATTTGTAAATACCTTTATTTCCACAAGGGCAGCATACAATTTGGGGACATCTGAGAAGATAAACCAGCCAATCTTTTGGAGTCCCTTTCTCGCAGCCTAACCTTCTTCTCAGGTTGGCTAAAATACAGCGCTGGGCCTTTTAGAGAGAAAGTGGGTAAAAAAGGTGGTGATCCCTGGTCCAAAAGATGTCCGGCTGTCCTCAGCTAGAGCCAGGGCCTTTTTGGCCCTGGTGAAACGCTCTGCCTAATAACACCCAAGCCCTGTGGGACTTAGTGCTCTCCCTATGGCCACCAAGTCTGGCCTCCTCCATCTCTCCTCTCCCTCATGGGGAAAGGACATAAGATGTCCTTAATGCCATTTTGATATAGCTGAGTTTTATTGTTTTATGGTGATGTATAAATTTTTTAATTTTTTTTATTTATTTGCATGTGATTTATATACCGCCCATGACCCCTAATGGGTCTCAGTCCCGCGATCCGGATGGCTGTCGACCAGACTCGAGCAGGCTTTTTTTTCCTTTGATTTTCTCTCCTTCGGAGCGCCGTGTCTCGGGCGCAGCTGCGGCCAATGTCCCAACAGCTCCTGCCGCGCTGCGTCCCGCGTCACCGCGTTGCTCCGGCTCCAACTCTGCCTCCGCTCGGTCCGGCCGCTGCCTTCCTAGGTCGCTCTCCGCCGCCATTTCTTTCTCGCCGCCGCCGCCTCTCCTTTTCCTCGCTCCTGCTGATCGCCTTCCCAGTGCAGAGCCAGGAGGAGGGTGCTCCCTGCCACCTAGGGCAGGTACCCATTCCTCTGTTGTTATTAGAGCCGCTGGGTTGGCGGGAGCTGGGACGGGGGCCGGGGGCTCAACCCGTCCGCGGTGGGGATTCGAACAGCCATTATGGCTGTTCACTACAGATGTTAACCGCAGGCGTCGTATTGCCTGCGCCACCGCTCCTGTACTTCTGATATGATGTACAGCGCCCTGTCCACAGGGGACGGCAGTCTAAAAATCAAATAAATAAAGACGTCAAAGAATGGGGGAAAACCAAAACCACTCATGGCTTAGGCTCAGGGGTGGTGGAAAGTGCCCTCAGGTAACAGCTGACTTATGGCAATGCAGCGGAGTTTTTAAGGCAAGAGGTGTCTGCCTCACAACCTGGTATTCCTTGGAGGTCTCCCGTCCAAATAGTAGCCAAGGCCGACCCTACTTAGTTTCTGAAATGTGACAGGATCAGGCTAGCCTGGGCTAGCTACACAGTATGATTTCTTCTGTCTGGTGCAAACACAGCCCCAGGAATTGCTTTATCAGGAGGTTGAGCAGGGAAGGAAACTTTAACTACTGCCTCCCCTGCATTTTCTTGCTAGAAAAGCCCCTCCCCAATTGCTTTGACTCCTGTTGGGGAATACTTACAGGTTGCTGTAGGAGTAGGAACTCCTTAATGGTGTCTTTTTTTTTGCCAAAAAGGGAAAAAGGAGAAGAAAGTGTTCTTCCTATAGTGTTCTTGGGGGCAGCATTTGCAAAAACAAACTTCATTTGAAAAGAAATGGAAAAAGCCATGAAGCAGGATCCCCAAATTCATCGAGGTTGTGGGGAATCATGGAATTCCTATTTACTTCATTTATACCTCACCTTTCTCCCCAAAGGGGCTTCCATCATTCTCCTCCCCTCCATTTTACCCTACGTTGTGAGATAGGTTAGGCTGAGAGTCTGTGACTGGCCCAAGGTCACCCGTCAAGCTTCCATGGCTGGTTGGAAGCTCAAACCTGGGTGTCCAAATTCTCGTGCAGCCACTCTGCGAGCTCTCAAATTTTGTGAAAGGGAAGAGGACGTCACCACAAAATGGCTGCCACAGGACGCAGGCCCAGTCACAAACCAGTGGCCATTAGGGGGTGCAATCCCAAAATGTGGGGAGAACCTCTTCTTACCATGGGGAGCATTGTTTCCAGGGATCTTCAGCAGTACGGGACCTTCTGTTCTAATGGGAGGAGGAAAGCAAGGCCTGGCTCTGCTCTGGGGAAGAAGCAAGTGTGCACTAAGCTGAGGGAAATTAAGGTCTTGAGCTACAGATCAAGCCACTAAACTTGAAGCCCAGGTTTGAATTTCATCTCTGGTTTCCAGCCTCCAGGAAGGCCTGGAGATTCCCCACTATCAGGGGTCATTTCCTGCAGGAGCGCACAGGAGCTGAGCTCCGGCAGTAAAGAGCCCAGGGCACATGCAACAAGACCCACCCCCTGCTCCCAGCAGCCCTCAGTCAGAGCAAGAAGCAGCCAGGAAAGTTGCAGAGCTCCCCCTGGCCACCCGGTCCAAAACAGTCCAGTGGCACCTTTAAGACCAAGTTTTATTCCGATACAAGCTCTCCCTCCTCTGCAAGGACAAATCTGCACGTTCCCCCCCCCCTCACAGTTTTTTAGCCTCTGGCTCGCACATTTTTGTCTTGGCTCAGGAAGGACAGCTCCAGAGCAAACTAATTTATGCAAGCAGTCAAACCGCTTGCTCACGACTTTAATGCCAGTCGCTCACCAAGTAGAATTTTTGCTCACAAGACTCCACAGCTTAGAGGGAACATTGGTGTGGTATATGCAAATGAGTCATGCTAATGAGTTGTGCTAATGAGCTCCTGCACCTCTTTTCCTACGAAATGACCCCTGCCCACTATTAAAGTTGATCTCCAGAATTCAGAGATCAATTTCCCCTGGAAGATGAGGGAGGGAGGGAGGGGTGGATGCTTTGGGGGTAGGGTTGTCAACTTCCAGGTGGTGGCTGGCATTCTCCCAGTATTACAACAGATCTCCAGGAGACAGAGATCAGTCCACCTGGAGAGAAGGGATGCTTTGGAAGGTGGCCTCTGTAGCTGGCAACCGGGGGTGGATTCAGGCTCACGGGTGCCCTCAGCACTGACCCATCTTGGTGCCCCCCTTCTTTCCACACTGACCCCCCCAGTCCATTGTAGCGGTTGACCTGTCTGACCAGATAGACAATGCAGGCTGCAGCAATACAAAAATGTATTCATAGGGCTTTTTTTGTAGAAAAAGCCCAGCAGGAACTCATTAGCATAATAGGCCACACCCAAGAGCAGAAGCTCATTAGCATATTAGGCCACAGCCCTGACAGCACAGCTCATTAACATATTAGGCCACACCCCCATGTTACCAGAAGTGTGGTCATCCAGCCACGCCCACCTTTCGCTTCTTATTCTGTTGACCTTGTTTGTGGTCCAAACCCAGGGCCTTTTTTTGTAGCAGGGACTCCTTTGCATGTTAGGCCACACACCCCTAAGGTAGCCAGTCCGAATGAGTTCCTGCTCTTGGGTGTGGCCTGTTATGCTAATGAGTTCCTGCTGGGCGTGGCCAACTTGGGAGCCAGCCGGAACTCCGTTCCTGTGCGTTCCTGCCCGAAAATAGCCCTGCATATGATGATAACACCATATACTCTACAAACGAAGCTTTCCACCCTTCCCCAACTTCGTGGTGCCCCCTTTGGCCCTGGTGCCCGAAGCACCTGCTTCCCTGCTCCGTCTGCTTCGTGGTTGATCTGCCCCTGCTGGCAACCCTGTCTGGGTGTGTGTGTGTGTGTGTGTGTGCGGATTCCATGGCATTGTACTCCCTCCGATCTCTCCTGGTGTTTCCCAGTCCAGAACTGGCGATGCGATATAATCTGAACCAGCCTGTCTCAGCCTCCCCTGTGCCCAGCAGGGACAAGAATAATGACCTAGTTTAAAGGAGAGGGATCAAGACGGGCAGTGTGCCGTGTTCGTCTGTCTGTAGCAGTAGAGAAGATCAAGAGCCAGGAGCACCTTGAAGACTCACAGAATAGGTGGCTGGGTGCTACGAAACTAATGAAGCGAAGCTTCAGGGCCCCTCATCCTGGAGGAGGCCCAAGCAACTTAAAAAAAAAAAAAAAGAAAGTGTGAATTTCCAACAAAATTGATGGGAGATCTTTTGTAAAGTGTTTGTTATTAAAATTAAGGCTATTTTAGTGATCGAATCATAGGCCAGTGGGTTGAAGTACTTAATAACTTAATATTGACCTTAGAATCTGCTCTAAGACCCGTTTCATATGGCCTCAAAAAGTCCCTGCAATTGGTCAGATTTCAACATTTTCTCGGGGGCCTCCCAGCGGCACCCAAACCCTTCCAGGATCTCTTTGTAGCCTGCGTTTTGGCAGCTGGGCCCTCGAGTCCTTCATTGGTGCACAGCTGGATCCTTCTGCAGCTCGGCCCTTAGCCAGTCAGAAGGGGGCCCCGTAACAGCCCAAGCGTCAGGGTCCCAAAAATGCAGCTCCGCCACTGGCAGGCAGGCAGGCAGACTCTCCTCGTGAGCCACGGAAGAAGTGAGCCGGGACTCAGGGCAGCCCCTCCCCTACCACAGATTTTGTTCGTCTGCAAGGTGCTCTGACTTGGGCCCTGGCTCTTTTCCACTGCGAGTCTAAAGGGTCGTTTGAAGGGCTGCTGTGACAATGGCGGAATCTGCATTTGTCTTTCCCACCGGTCTACCAGCCTTTGGACTCCGTCTTCAAAAAAGCTGTTTACATTTTGTGTCGTTTTCACACCTCAAGAGTGCTAGCATACTTTTGCCCGTCCACATATGTTTATCGTCCTTTCGGGGCGGCTCCACTATCATTGCACCTCCACACTGCTTTAAAAGAATCTTCTCCAAACAACATTCAAACAAGCATAGAGAAAGACGGCGTCAGAGCAGCAAATGCAAATGCAAATTCGGCCAGTAATGTGTCTGAAGCGCTCTGAACACTTCTCAGATCCCCAGTCTGCATCTAGCATTTGCTCCGCTGTTATACCAAACCCACACTGGAACAGAAATCCCCGTCTACATTGCATGCCACTTTCACTTTGATTGTCGCATTTTATGGCAGTGTCCACACTGCATGCTGCTTTCACTTTAGGGTTGAATCTGCATTTGCATTTTTAAATCAGTTTCTTGCTGCTGTGACTCCGTCTTTCCCTGTTGAGGTGTGAAAACGGCGCCAAACGTAGACAGCTTTTTTAAAGACGGTGTCTGAAGGCTGGGACACCGGTGGGAAAGACAAATGCAGATTCGAGTTTGATCTCTGGTTTTATGGTGGCTGTCTGCACAGATTTATGGCTGTTTTATGGCCATTCGGGAGTGACTCTGCAGTCAGTAGGGCGTTGGCCTGGGGTAGTTGAAGGTGGTTTTGAACGGCATCTTTTTCTGTTCCAGGGTGGGTTTGGTAAAACAACTGAGCAAATTTGGTGTTGTGGTGAAGTGCGCGGACTCTAATCTGGGAGAACCGGGTTTGATTCCCCACGCCTCCACTTGCAGCTGCTGGATGACCTTGGGCAAGCCGTAGTTCTGATAAGAGCTGTCCTTGGGAAAGATCCGTTTCTGTCAAGAGCTCTCTCAGCCCCACCGACCTCCCAGGGTGTCTGTTGTGGGGAGGGGAAGGGAAAGGAGATTGTAAGCCGCTCTGAGACACCTTCGGGTGATGAAGGGCCATGGGGTATGAATCCAACCTCTTCTTCTTCTTCTAAATGCAGATTGGGCCGAAGAAGTGAAGTGAACCTGCGGCGGAGAAGGGGCCGCGCTGCAACCGCGGGGCCGGGATTGCCCTTTTAAGAGCGCCAGTGTTTGGGTCCCGGCGCCTTCCCTCCCCCGCGCCCGGGCTGATGTAATGCCTCCTCCGCCGGTTCCAGGGGGCGTCACACGGTCGCCGGGGAGGTCAGACAGAGTCGCCTTGGGTGGCTTCGCGGCCCCGTCTGCCGCCTCCCCCTGCCCTGCGCTGGAGTCCGCTTGGCTCCCGGCGCGTGTGAAGGCGGCGCGGGCCGGTTTGCCTGCATGTGCCAAAGCGTCCCTTTCGGGCAAGGGCCTCCGATTGGCTCCGCGCTGTTTCTGGGAGGCCGTGTTGCCCTGGCTGCGTGCACTGATTGGCTAGTCGTATCATAGCCTGGGGTTGTGATGTGTGTGACACACACACACACACACACACACACACACATGCGCCAGCACCCTCTGAAGTCTTACGCTGGGCGCGCACCCCTCCCCCCCCCCCCCCCCCCAGCTGGGATTTTAGAAGGCGCCTGAATGGCACGGTGGGGGGCTCTCTCTTCCCCCTCGCACCCCCCCCCTCTTTTCAGGTCACAGAGGGACACGGGAGAGGCGGAGGAGGAGCCTGTGCGGCATGATGTGTGCTCGTCTCTCTGCGTGAGCCGGGAAGGCTTTAGCGAACAATTAGCCATCCTCTCTCCCGCGGCTCAGCTGCTGTGGCCCAAAATAGCTGCTCCTGGGTGGAGGGGGAGAAGGAACGGAGACAATGGTGGCCTTTTTTAACGTTTAAAAAACCAGCAACCCCAGATTTGATTTGTTGGCGACTGCAAAGCAGGTGATGAGCACGCAGAGGGGAATCAATCAAAGCGACGGAGGAGCCGCCGTAGCCCCACCACCCGGGTGAGATGGGAAAAGGGAGCGCCAGACGCGCTGGGCAGGAAACAGCTTGCGGTAGCCAGCCCACAATTGCAGACAGGTGCGCTCCCTGACAGATTTGTGGCTGCTGCCCTGTGTGTGTCATCCCTTGGAGAAGTCCTTCGCGCAGCCCCCAAGGGGTGAATGAATCGCCTCTCTGAAGAATGTGTGACGTGATATCCGGGGCTGGCCACAACAACAAACCTGCCAGGGAACTTGTACACACGTGTCGCCTGCACACAGTTTTCTCTGGGACTGATACAAGGGGACTCTTGGCATCTCTAGCACCAGATTCACAGCTCTGATCAGCACAGGGGTGGGGAGAGTGAGGATGAAAAGCGTGGTCAAGTTGCAGCCAATTTATAGTGACCCCAAGGCAAGAAATGCTCAGAGGTGGTCGGCCATTGCCTGACTCAGTGAAGCGACCCTGGACTTGCTTGGCACTCTCCCATTCAAATACTTACCAGGGCTGACCCGGCTTAGCTTCTGAGGGCAGAGGAGATCAAGTTGACCTGGGCCCCCTCCAGCTGCAAGTGGAGGAGTGGGGAATCAAACCCAGGTCTCCCAGATAGAGTCTGCACTCCTAACCACTACACCAAAAAGGAAATACTTCTTTTTTGTTTATAAACATTTTATTAGGATATAATAAACATAATCAATTACACTTCACACACTTTTAAACCACTACATCCTCCCCTCCTCCCTCCCCCCCCAATTCGGCTTCCCACAGTGCTCCAACCTCCTGCTCAGTTCTTAAATCGAGTTCACCTCCTCCTTTCATTTTCCTTACACACATCTATAGGTAACTTACCCTTCTATAGTTTGGTATTACATCTTAATCTAATTCCATCTATTAACAATTAATAATTGTAAACCATCCCTTACATCCCAGCATTCATTTGGCATGCAGGTCCCAGATTCAACCCCCAGCACTGCCTGTGAAAAGGATCGGGTATCAGGTGATGGGAAGGACACCTCCCGGAATCCAGTCAGAGCAGACAATATTGAGCTTTGATGGACCAAGGGTCTGATTCGGTATAAGGCAGTTCATTGTATGTCTGACTGAAGGGAACCACCATCGTCAGAGGCAGCAGACCTCTTGAAGGTTTCTCTGCCTGGCCACTGCCTTGAGGAGCATAAACCCCATCCCAGTGTTTGCAACACATTTGGTTCGTGTCATGAGCAGTGGCTAGAAAGGTTCTCTAATGGCTTCCACCACTCTGGCAGGGGTCTCCTCGGAAGGGCCCAGAGCCACCCACCCCATACCTCTTTATATACTTTCTTTTCCAGTAAAGGTAAAGGTAAAGGTTCCCTTGCTCGAAAGCCAGTCGAATCCGACTCTAGGGTTGCAGTGCTCATCTCCGTTTCAAAGCCGAAGACCCAGCGCTGTCCGAAGACGTTTCCGTGGTCATATGGCCGGCATGACTAAACACCAAGGCGCACGGAACGCTGTTACCTTGCAATTTCTTGCTTTCGAACTGCTAGGTTGGCAGGAGCTGGAACTAGAGATGGGAGCTCACTCCATCATGCGGCACCCAGGTCTCGAACTGCTGAACTACTGACCTTCCATAGCCTGCAGTTCAGCGTCTTAACCACTTGAGCCACCGCAGTTCCCTTCCTTTTCCAGTTGGTTTCCCCATATATGTGACCGAGTGAGGCGTGAGGACCCAGGCAGAGTAACAAACTAGTTTTATTAAAGAGATTTAACAAGAACTGTAGTTCAATAACATGTAGGGAAATTGAGCACAGTAAAGGTAGGTCTGAAGCAGTAGAACAAATTAGGCCGATTTCACACAAGAGCTGCGCCGTGGTCCCGCTTCTATTGGTCAATTTCCAACTCGAAGCCGCGTGGCCGCATTTTGACCCGATTTCACCCGATTTTCCCAGCGGTTTCGTGATCCTCAAATAAACAGGATCGGGCGAAGCTGCGGGTCAAAATGCGGCCTATTGGGAAATTGACCAATAGGAGCGGACCGCGGCGCAGCTCTTGTGTGAAATCGGTCTTCGAGTCCAGTAGCACCTTTAAGATGCCGCTGGACTCTAAATTTGTTTCACCCCTTTTGGATGAGGGATCACTCCTTTTGCCGCAGCCCCACCAGCCCTGCTCCCTGGGAGAGAACCCCCTCCCACTTTAGGGCAAGGCCTTTTATCTCTTCTTCCCAGGCACCACCTTCTACTCCTCTGCTGGTGCTAGTGTCCCCTCTAAAACCCCCTGTTAACCAATCACAGGGTCCAGAGGGAACCTGGGAAATGTAGGCCTTGATAGCTACTTCCATACAGGCTTCCCTGGAGCCACTAGGCCTCCCTGAAACCTGTAGGTCACACTGTCATAGGCCTAGGATCATGACTGGTGTTATCAATTCTGGCCTAACTAAACATATAAAGGTTTCCCTTGCTTGAAAAAGTCGAATCCGACTCTTGGGATTCATCTCCCTTTCCAAGTCGAAGAGCCAACGCTGTCCGAAGATGTTTCCGTGGTTACGTGGTCGGCATGACTAAATGCCGAGGCGCACAGAACGCTGTTACCTTCCCACCAGAGCGGTACCTATTTATCTACTTGCAGTTTCTTGCTTCCGAACTGCTAGTTGGCAGGAGCTGGGGCCAGAGATGGGAGCTCACTCCATCACGTGGCACTCGGGCTTCGAACTGCCGAACTACAGACCTTCCAGTCTGCAGCTCAGCAGCTTTACCTCTGAGCCACTGCGGCCCGAACTAAACTAAACATATAAACAGTCTTAATGACTGTGATATTCGCCTCCCTTCTTTATGGGGAATTGCTGCTCTGTTTCTGTAGTCTGCAGCTGAGGACAAAAGAACACACACTGAGATGAACATTTGAGACCACAACGTGATGCCCATCCCCTTTTCTCATACAGCATCGAGAAAAATTCACAGAGCGCACGGACATTTGGTTATAGGGGAAGAAGCTTTCATGAGAAACAGGTAGGACGCAACTATTACATGGAAGGTACTACACAGTGGAATAATAACGACAAGGTAGTGTGGGCAAGGTGAAAGATTTGCCATGGAAGTTGGACTGCTCTCTTTCCCCCATGGAAATCTTGGCTGCCTGAGGCAAGCGGTGGAAACAGAAGCAGCTGCCCTGGGGCTGTGCATGAAACCTAAGCCTTCGCACGAGAGCGCTATCAAGTTGACAGAAGTCACCCCTTCCCGGAATATGCCAGGGCGAGAAACCATGTAATGAGTACCTCGGCTGTCCACATTTGATTGTGGAAATCAGTTTGGGATGCCCGGGTATCTGAAAGCCTCTCTCCAGATTAAAGAATCCCCTCTGCAGAAGGCAGACAACAAAGATCTTCCCCTAATAATCCCCCTGCAACGGAAAGGGCCTTTATCTCTCCCTCCCCCCCCCAAATCAGATCAAAAGGGGCTGGCAGGATGAGGCAGAAAGGGCTGCTTGAACTGCTGACTCTGGTTCTCTGGTTCTCCTGTGATCAGGTATCAGGCACCAGAGCCGTGCGTCTTCATGGCTCTCTGCCTCGCTTGTGAGCATCTCACAATAATGAGCAGAATCCCAGCCACAGGAGACTGTCTTTGAAATATTCAGCGCAAGGCCAATTTATATATATTTTTTCCCCTGAAGTGAAAGGAGAGGGGGGGAAGAGACAGACGCCCCCCCCCCTTCCCACCGCTTCTCCCAGCATACTTAAAAGAAGAGTCCCCGTAAGGCTTTCAGCTTCTAACAGCCTAATGCTGGGTGACAATAGAACACCTGAGGGAGAAGACAGTAGGCCGAGGCCTCAGGAGTTCCACTTCAGTTCACAAGGACACCAAATTGGTCAGGCAAAAAAAATGGAACAAAAGGACTCCAGGATGACAGAAGGAGACTCGCAAATGAAGCCAGGGTCCAGCAGGTGGGCTGGTTGGGCTTTTTTTTTTTCTTTTTTTTTTAAAAAGAGGCCCCAAAAGATTTTTTCTTTTGTAAAAGCAGTGGAAGTGGGTAGCCTTAAATGGCTGAGAAGACCAGCTAGAGACCCTGCAGGCTGCTAGTGATTCTCTCTGTGTGTGTGTGTGTGAGAGAGAGAGAGAGAGAGAGAGATGACAGACAGACGGAAAAGGAGGCATTTTGGAGTGTTTATTGCGAGATTTCCCTGACCTGGATAGCCCAGGCTAGCCCCATCTTGTGAGATCTCAGAAGCTAAGCAGGGTCGGTCCTGGCCAGTATTTGGATGGCAGACCACAAAAGAATACCAGAGTCAGGATGCTGAAACAGGCAATGTGATCAGACTCAGGGGGCCGAACAGGCTTCCTTGGGAAGGGATGGGTTCTCCTTCTTTGGAGGTTTTTAAGCAGAGGCTAGATGGCCATCTGACAGCAATGTGGAGTCTGTGAACTTAGGCAGATAATTGTCAGAGGGAGGGCAGGAAAGCTTAGCTCTTGTGGTCCTTTTTTACACACCCAGGGAAATGCTGATTGCCAATTTGGGGTTAGGAAGCAATCCTGGAGATTTTTTGTCATCTTCTGGGCGTGGAACAGCGGTCACTGTGGGTGTGGAGGGGGGGTATTTGTGAATTTCCTGCATTGTGCAGGGGGTTGGACTAGATGACCCTGGAGGCCCCTTCCAACTCTATGATTCTATGATTCTACACATTACACTGGTTACAGGTCTGCCTCCATGTCCTTTTTGTTCAAGAGTGTGCTGGAAGCACTATGCTGAAACAATTCCCAAGTGCTCAGGAGTCTGATTCCGATCAGAAAAAGCCCAGAGGAATCACTATTTACCCCACTGGAGGGGACATACATTTATTGATGGGCAACACCTAAGTTTCCTCAGCAGGGCAAATAGCAGCTCTTTAGGGCCATTTCAGGGTCAGGAAAATGGCACAGGTGTGAGCCACAAGCTCCCTTTTGTCATGAACTGTGGGTTCCTATCCAAACTGGTTTTCCATGCTCTTGGGAACTTAATTTCACCTTGGAATTTCTAGGGTACCTCTGTTCAACAGGAGCCGTGGCAGGTACAGGGCAGACTCTAAAACAGGGTCAGGGAGGCCCCCAATGAGATAGTTCCCTATTTACAGGGAAGCTAAGCCCATTTACTACAGGTGAAAATGCCCAGGCTAGCCCGATCTTATCAGGTCTTGGAAGCTAAGCATGGTTGGCCCTGGTTAGTATTTGGATGGAAGACCACCAAGGAATATCAGGGTCGCTATGCAGAGGCAGACAATGGCAAACCGCCTCTGAATGCCTCTTGACTTGAAAACCCTACAGGGTCTCCTTAAGTCAGCTGTGACTTGATGGCAAAATAAAATAGAACAAACCCAGATCTCCTTCAAAACTTTTCAGCTGTCTGTGAAAGTAATGATCTGGCTCTGCCTGTGTGGTGCATTTTCAATACTTTGTATTTCTTCATATCAGTAGTTTTGCTCTGAATATCTTTGAGCACGCAGCATCATTCCAGCTTTGCAGGTCTGATGTGACACTGAAAGAAACCCTTCTCTGCTACTAAACCTTCTGTCAAATCTTTATGAAAAAAAATGCTTAATTTCCCCCCCCCCCCAGGTAAATACAGATGTATCCTTACATTGGACTTCCCGCTACCTTTCTTACAAATTGGGTAAGTACACCATAGTGGAATTCAATCTATTTTACTTCCCCCCCCATAAAGTTTATTCATCTCAAAAAATATATTATCTATAGCAGGGGCAGTCTTTTAAAGAGCCAAACTACATTAAAATTCAGAGCAAGAGATCAACAAAGATCCAGTATAAGAAAGCCAATAAATATATCTCAAAATGTATAGCTTAACATTACTGATCATTGCCATCTTGATTAATAATCCACAAAGTTTCTGCATCCCAAAAAGTGATTGCTACAATTGTAAATTGAACTCGTGTTGACTCTTTCTTTCAAACAGATGTGGCAGGATGTATGTGTAGCCACTGTGATGCGTGAACAGGGCTACAGTCAGAGGTCATTTCGGGGGGAATCGCGGGGGATCGCAGTTCCCCCGGGTGAGGTACGGGGGGCGGGGCACATGATGAAGCCCCGGCCCCTGCTTCTGGCCGCCCCGCTTCCGGCCCTCATTCAGCCAGGAGGAGGCAGGAGAAGAGGGAGGGTAAGTTGCTTCCTCCCTGCCTCTCCCCACCTCTGCCTGCCTGGGGCCCTGGGGCCAGGGAGGGCCTTTGGCCTTGCAGGTCCACCACCGGGCCCCTCATGGGGCTCGGCAGTGGAGCTGCAAGACCGCCGCCGGCAGCTGGGACCGTTGGGGGCGGGGTGTGTGGCCTTATGACACACTCCCGGTGATGTCAGGGGGTGTGGCATATGCTAATGAGTTATGCTAATGAGTTCCCCTAGCTCTTTTTCTACGAAACGACCCCTGGCTACAGTCTTGCAATAAGTGAGCAAATATACAGGGACACCCCGCATCACTGTTTAGTGCGCTGCCTATAAATTTATGCATGGTTTGTCCTTGGACTGCCGGTAACTGTTCACCTCTATCATTTCCCTATCTGTAAGCATCTTTATTGTTATGTATTGACTTGAATGTAAATACTGACATGCGAATCGCCTCATTGAAACTTAATGTTAAGCTTCAGCCTATATGCTAATGAGTTATGCTAATGAGTTCCCCTAGCTCTTTTTCTACGAAACGACCCCTGGCTACAGTCTTGCAATAAGTGAGCAAATATACAGGGACACCCCGCATCACTGTTTAGTGCGCTGCCTATAAATTTATGCATGGTTTGTCCTTGGACTGCCGGTAACTGTTCACCTCTATCATTTCCCTATCTGTAAAGCATCTTTATGAAGCCCTTTAGTCCCATAAAAATCTTTGCCTTCACATACCAGTTATCCGAGCATCCCATCTGCCGCTCTGATATACCTTAAAATATTTAGTTTTCTTTGCAAATAAGAGCCATATTCAGTTCCGTACTGAACCACATTTGGCTCTAGAGTCATAGACGGCAGACCCCTTTCCCACATCTACAGGTATCTTCTTTCTTTCTACCCTCGTTTTACAAACAAGCCTGTCTCTATAGCTTGGTTACACGTGATCTTGATGTGTAGGTTAGCAAGGGGAAGCAGAAATGTGGCTGGGAGGAACAGGGGGTGCGAGGCAGGCCTGAAAAGAAATTATTTTTCTCAGGTGGTGGGAAGTCCAGGGCATAACAAATCTGTGGTGGTAGTAGAGAAACACCCTGAGCAGGGTAGCCCAGGCTCGCCCTATCTCATCATATCTCAGAAACTAAGCAAAGTCGGCCTTGGTTAGAACTTGGAGATACCAGGAATACCAGGGCTGTGACGCAGAGGCAGACAATGGCAAACCACTTCTGAACGTCTCTTGCCTTGAAAACCACATGGGGTTGCCGTAAGTCAACCGTGACTTGGTGGCACTTTCCACCACCACCACCACCACCACCAGTAGAGAAACAGCCCTTCCTGACAGAGACGAAGGGAGCTTTTGACTCTCAAAAGCTTATACTCTGAAACTTTTGTTGGTCTGTAAGGTACTCCTGGAATCAAATCTGCCCTCACAAGGAAAGTGTGAAGAATCCGAGGATGTGGCGGCTACGGATGGAGGCGGAGCTGTGACGCCACGCCGCCGCGAAGACGCAGCGCGGCGGAGCCTAAGGGACGTAAGCCGGAGCTGCAGTCAGAGCAGCCGCGCGCCAGAGGAACTCCATCTGAAGCCTGCTGAGGATGCTGTCGGCCCATCCGAAGCGCCGGAAGCAACATCAGAAGCCTGCCTGGAAACAACAACAGAACGCGTCGCTGGGTGCCGGTAGGCAGCCCCTTCCCATATGAACTGTGGCCCTAGATTAGGAACAATTAGTATATTCTCTGTAAACCGCTCTGAGACCCTTCGGGGTCAAGGGCGGTATATAAATCGAAATATAAATAAATAAATAAATAAATAAATAAATAAATAATATAAATAAGAATGGGGATGAAGTTGGATTTAGCCCCCCCCAGCCCATAGCTACGGTGGGGCTGTTGGGGGCGCTGCCCCTTCCTTAAAGGGCCAGCCCCCTTCCTTAAAGCCCTGCTGCTTCCTAAAGGCCCCCTGTTTCCGCGCTCAAGCGAACTGGTGGTCCACATGCTCCCCGCCCATCGACCTAAGGCCCCTTTAAATCTTGCAGGAGGGGAGGGAGAGGGGCGTGTGCCACCCCCCTTCACTATGGCAAATAATGGCAGCCCCATCAGAAAAAAAAACTTTGCCCCACAAGCCACAAAATCCTGGCTACGGACTTGACCTCTCCCACCAGCCAGAACTAGGGTTTATCATCGATCTGCTATTAGTGCGCAGGCAATATATATTTTTATTAATATTATTTCCAGAGCTAAGGCCTAAATTTGATTCTTTTCATCTCCTCTGACTTAATTACAGCATAATTCATTACAGCCCAATTAAATACTACTTGGGACAGTGTTCCACTGTGTTCAGTATGGTTTACTTCCCAGTCAGTGTGGACATGATGGTAGCCGTGTATTATTATTTGAGTTTTCAGAATGTGGCAGGTGAAATATCCAAACAAACTCTTTTTGGAGGAAAGAAAGACACACGTGGCAATAAAAGCAGGGGAATTCCAGGGAGTGTTTTGAAAATTCAAGAGCCCCAGGCTGCAGTCCTATGCAGGCTGTGCTGCGTGTGAGCACAGGCCCAGGGAACTCTAGATGGGATGGGACAGTTAGGCTGTATTGGTTTGCTGCTGACTCATGCAACGTGTGTGACCTCGGACAGCGAGTCACCCAGACTTCCCCCATGCTGGCTTCCTCATTGGTAAAATTAGCATGTTATTTACTTCCTTGGTGATGTGGTGATAGAGTCACCCTTGTTTTGCATCTGTATATTAATGAACTTTGGGGGAGGGGGGAGAAGTTGTCTGCAAGGATTATTCAAACTGCCATGTGATCCCTATTTTGACTGTAATTTGTGCACCACAAGGCTTCCAAGCAGTTTCTGTACATTACTTATCTAGCTGGATCTCACATCTTTGTCCCAACATTTCTCCAACGAGCTCACAGTAGGGCATGTAGTTCTCCTTCTCCATTTTATCCACACAACAACCCTGTGAGGTAGGTCTGGCAGACAGAGAGAGACGGGAGCTAGTCCAAGGTCTCCCAGGAGAAGCTTTGCGGCTGAGTGAAGATCCGAATCTGAGTCTCCCCAATCCTCATTTGACACTACACCAAACTGTAAAGTAAACCAGCAATTTCCCATATGGCATAAGGAGTGGCATTAGGGACAGAGGCCATGTGGTGTAATGAATGATGAGCGTCTGCTGGCTGGGGAAACCCACATTCAAATCTTCACCCTGTAACGAAACCTACTTTGGGTGACTTTGGGGCAGTAACTCTCAACCTAATCTAACCTTTGGGGAGGATAGAATATACTTGCTGCTGGAAAGCTTAGATTGGTACTTTACCCAAACCCATCCCAGCGACCTAGTGGCAAAGAATGGCTGGAGTCCTATACACCATGAATAACAGGATAGGGCACAGTGCACTACAACAGCTGCCTTTCTGGACCCCGTCCTCCACAGTTTGCCCCAGCCAGCCCTTGACCTTTAGAGGTACACAGCCTCTGGATATGGAGGCTCCATTGGGCTTGCTGCATCAGGAGCACGTGCTTTGACAGAGAACTGTAGGGTGCGATTGTGGGAATTATGGGAACTGCCGGGGAGTAAACGTCTCTGACGTCAGCGAGGCCCGCTGCTCTGTAAAAACCCTCCCGCCGGATCCTGTATTCGTCCTCTGCAATAAAGTTTGCGGCAACCGCGCACTGGCCCAGGCTTGTCCTTGCCCCTTTTAAGAGTAGCTGTGCGCGCGGCGGGGCGGGGCCGGCCGCCTTCAAACTTTGATTCCTTCGTTTTCTCATTGGCTGAGTGGGCGCGCGCCGGCGGCTACACAGCGGGTGGGCGGAGCCGCGGTCCCAAAAGCAAAGCCGAGGACTCTCCGGCCCTCCTGATTGGCTCAGGCGCAGCGGGGGCGATATAAAAGCCACGCGTCCGAGGCCGGCTGGCTTTAGTCGGCGGCGGGGGGAAGCGCGAGCGAGGGGGGCACGCGGGCTTTCGATGCTTTCGCCGGGTGCGGGCGAAGAAGACGGTTGTAAAGCGAGGGCGAGACGCGCACTCCGGGCAGCGGCCGTGCGCGGGCCCATGAGAGGGGCGCTGGACTCGCCTGCCGGTCTGGATCGGTTTCGTTGCAGCGGCGCGGCGTCGTCGTCGGTGGTCTCCCTGGCAAGCGGCGCGCACCGGCGGGAGCCCGACTGGGCAGCATGGAATGCAAGCTGGAGGCGCACCGCATCGTCAGCATCTCCCTGGGCAAGATGTACAGCGCGCGGGGCCAGCGCGGCGGCGTGAAACTCCACAAGAACCTGCTCGTGTCGCTGGTCCTGCGCAGCGCCCGGCAGGTCTACCTGAGCGAGCTGGACGGCTCCGCCGCGGCCGCCGGCCCCGACCCGCTCCGGCCTGGAGAGCACCCGACGCCGCCAACGCCGCCTCTCTTCCCTTCTCCCGCCGCTGCTCCTCCTCCTCGGGTCTTTTTGCCCCCCGAGCAAGCCGCGGAGCCCCGGGCTTCCCCCTTGCCCCGGCGGCTCCCTCCGGACTGGGAGACGCCGCGGCTGCCGCGCTGCTGCTGCTCCTGCTGCTGCTGCTGCGCCTCGGCTCTAGCGGGCGGGCGGCCGTCGGAGGCGCCCTCCCCGCCCTACTGCCCCCGGAAGCGGAGCGCGGCGGCGCCCGGCGAGGAGGCGGCGGCGGCGCTGGGGGGCTCGCCCTTGAAGAAGCCCCGGCGGGAGGCAGAGGCGCCGGAGGAGGACATGGAGACCGGCAACGTGGCCAGTCTGATCAGCATTTTCGGCTCGAGTTTCTCGGGGCTGCTCAGCAAAAAGCCGGCTTCTTGCGGCGGCCGGGCGCGGCGGAGGCGCCAGGAGGTGGCGGAGGAGGAGGAGGAGGAAGCGGCGGCGGCAACCGCGAAGACGCCGGAGGCTGAGCCCGGGCAGATCTGCTGCGACGAGTCGATGCTTCGGAACCTCAACCCTTGGAGCACGGCGATCGTGGCGTTGTGAACTCGGCGCGGCCAAAGGCGGACCCTGATCCGGAGTGAGGCCGGATCGCGGGCCGCTCTGGAGAGCGCTGGCCAGACTGGGAGTGCGGGCCGGGCTTCCTTCGCGGATTGCAAGTGTTCTCCGGGGGGGGGGGGAG